>NW_009227392.1:0-20854 GCF_000690835.1 Fulmarus glacialis | reverse complement strand
TAAGTGGGAGTGAAAGAGGAGGTTTGCTGTTGACTTGAACTATTTTAAAGGATGTTTTCATTTCCTCTGTTTATTTGCTCCTGGGAAGAGATCAGACATAAACAATCCCACTTACTTATACCTATTTATGCCAAAATACCAGGATAATTGTACCTGAAAGAGGAAGGGGTGACTTCACACACTTTTGCAGGCAGATGTGCCTGCTCAAGGCAGAATCTATTCCTGGCCTACTTCACTCAATACCAAGTTTTAAAGAGATGATTAGAGCAATACTTTATTTAAAATATGTCAGCTAGTCAAGGCTAAGTTTGTCCTTTCTAGTGGTATCTTTTTGAGAGGTAGGACGATACTCACAGGTATTATCAGAGGTGTATTTTCTTCTCACTTTAAGCAAAAAAAAAAAAAAATAGAAAAAAAAGAAAAAGAAAAAAAAGACTTTTTCCAAACAAAAAGGCAGGTGGCAATTTTTCTAAAAGACACCATCAAACAAACAAGAAATTCAATTCAGTTTTTATCTCTTAATGCCAGAAAGCAAGCAAGGTTCCATTTGGGTCAAACGTATGAGCTCCCTGACTGGCACAACAAACAGAAATATTCGATGGATTTGTAATTTACCCTAGAAACTGACTGGTCTGATTGAAAATAATGATGTCTGACTGGGGGGTCAGTGAGTTGCCCTTTGTTAATGCATAGCTAACCAAGATCTACCACGCACAGATGCTGGAAAACCAATTAGCTATTCTAAGAAGCATTGGCAGATAAAAATGTCCCGATTAATCACACAAAATATGCCTATTCCTTTATTTCTGTAACTCCTGTTTGAAAATGATCACTAATAGTTCTGAATGAACTCATTTAGTTGCTGAATATCCCAGCAGGGCTTTTTTTTGAGCCAGATATAATTTAAATATCATTTGATGTATGAATCCTCAGGACAGAACATAGCTGTGCATATAAACTGATGTCAAATACATTTATACGTATAAAACGTGTATGTGTAAGCAACAAACGAGGCTTGCTTACTCTGCTGTATATCATAAAAAGCTGAAGATTATTAAATTAGAATGGCTACATTATGCTAATATATTTTTTATTAGCAGCTTACTAGAACATTTTACTGCCAAATGTACTATTTTTTCCTGTATGTTATTAATGCAGACATACTAGTATGCTAATGTATTAGTGTTTAAATAATTTAAACAATAGAGTTTTATCCAGCCTTCAGAGTACTTGTTATTCTAAGATTATACTTGTAAGAAGAATTCAATTACTCTTTCAGTGGATACTAAATAATATAGAGTCTCTTCTTTTTCTCCACAGAATCAACAGGAAGCACATGAGAAATATCTCCCTGAAGTGAAATCACGCTCAGTGTTTGGCAAAGCATGTTTGTTTATGCAGCTAAAGGAGAGAGAGATCAAGAAGAACAGGTAGACAACAGGCTGGAAACCAGCTGAGATAGCTCAGGAGGATGCACACACAGTGCACATCTGGTTATGGCATTTGAGGATCCTTTCAAATAATCGTTTTGTCCAGCGAAGACACTCAATACAAGCCAGCGAAACGACAGCCCGTCCTAAAGAGGGAAGGTATCTATTTACCATTCAGCCACATACCAACACTGCCCATTTTGTGTCAGCCTTTCCTCTCGGGCACAGGTCCTCCATTCTCAAGTCAGGAGGAAGGAAAAACGAGTTACTGCAGCCCTTCTGAGGGTGAACTTTCCTTTCCTTTTCTGCTCATGAGCTCATGACTAGTGACTGGAGGGAAACGACACCCGTACTTCCCTCCTTTCTGCCTGCACCTCTTCGCTGGCTCTCAGAAAGGGCTACCCAGAGAGCAGGGGCTGTGCTCGCTGTCAGGCTTGGACCAAGCTTCACAGAGACCTTGTTTGGGTTGAAGGTTTCTGCTCTCCAGCCACTTGATTGGGGTCAAGTAGATAGGGGACAGCTAAGACAATGACGCAGAGAGGTCCCAATGAAAACACATTGATTAAGACCGAACGCCTGTGTTTTCTTCTCTTTTCTCATGCTGAGGATTTGGCCATTCATGCATTTTTCTGTGGACATTGCTGAAGCACCCCATTTCTCTCCTTTATTTGAGCTGAACCTGGAGGCACACTTGGCTACCATCCAGCAAACAGCTCATGAACACTCACTAAAAATATGATCCAAACACATCTGTCCTGCAGATACTGTTGTGCAACAGAAAGAGCTTGCAGGCTGCCAGTTTCAACCTTGGAACCCAACTGTTTTCATTAAGAAGTTGATTAAGAGGGTAACATTCAGTCCAGGGAAGAAAGCACATGGAGAGCCTGTGGCGTCTACCATAGCCTCCCACTCCACATGTCTCTCAGAGAGAACATGGAGACTGTTTAGGCCAGGACTGGGAGTGAACAGATATAAAAATCCTAAACTCACCTCTTCTCTGTTCTGGCAGGCTGCCTTTGAAGGTCAACCACTGAGGATACATTGAGGGGGACACCCAGCGTGTAAAGGTAAGAGTGAAAGTGGGTTCCTGCAGCACCAGGGCCACAGCCTTGTCTGCATTCATCTTGCAGGTAGATGGCAGGATACCACCGCTCATGTGCTGTATGTCTTAATGAAGGGTCACAGAACTTTGTTTGAGTAAACATTGCTATAATGTAAACAGCTCTCTGTCCCGGAAGGGGAGATGTTTTGCAAGCGTAGCTGTTTTCCAGGCTATTTCTTAACTATGTGTGTGTCCGAGCTATGAGGAGAAAAAAAAAAAATCAGAGAATTTGAGCAGGTGCACATATGCCTCTGTGCTTGGCAATGGCTTTAAGATGTTAATGAAGTGATCTCTATTTTTATTCAATGAAAACCTGTTCTTCGTATTTTTGCTATATAAAACAATACACAACATGAGAGAAAATTTATTCAATTATGCCTCATTCTGCCTTAACATGAAATTGCTTAGTGTTATCTCTAATAAACCTAGAAATGAAGAAGGAAAGTACAGATTGCTCTGTGCAAGGTCTAATTTTTTTGTGTGCATTATATTAACTATCTCTGCCCAATTTTGTGATAATAAGGCAAATAAGGAAAAAGCCTCAGTTGAAAACTCCAGCATATAATCAGCAATTACAAGTGGGTAGTGCTTTATTGGAGGGGTTTTTATGGTCATTATGGATGGTAAGAGTCTTGTTTAAATATTTGAATATAATTTCCCAGAATCAGTTAGGTACCCTCATTGTAATGACTGTTGATGGAGCTGTCCGTGCAGTCACTACTCCGTTTTTTGAAATTGTGGCCTCTGAAATCTGTAATGTTAGCTTATCATCTGCCTCGGTGCAGGGCTGCTTTCAGCCACAGGTGGATAATGAGGTCCCAGGGTGGCATCATTATAGGGGAGCTCAATAGAGCTATAGGAGCAGTGATACTTCTCCTATGGAGAGACTATAGCTTTATCTACAGCTCCCCAGCCTTTGATTTAGCAACAGACCTGAAGGATTTGACTTACTCAAAATCACTGCCTTCCTGAAAAACGAGGGAGAAGGTTTGACTAACCCACCTTGAACTAAAACAAGGACATTCGTATGCTGCAAAAACAGAAAAAAGAAAGTCCCCTCTCTGTTTCACATTCGTATTTTCTAAGACTTAACAGACCACGGAGAGGTTTATAGACACTTTTAGCCTAAAAAAGGACTGATAAAGAAATTCTCCAAAGTTTGAATGGAATAGAATTGTGACTGAGGACCACGTATGTTCTAAGAAAAGGCTCTATATACAGAGCCGAATCAGTCCTCAGACTCTCAGAGCATTAACAAACCTGTCCAGATTATGAAGGAGCTGAACCACACTTTTGAATTACCAGTTAATACTGTGGAAATTGATCACTTCCTTAAATATCGTAGCCTTTCTTACCCCTGCCTTAAGCATTTAAAAGACAGTACTATTAGTCAAAAAATAATTATTCTTTAATTGATTTTGTAAAATTCTCAGCCAGGAGGTAATTTATATCCTTGATTGGGCTAGGAAAAAATGCAGTCTCTTTCTACCAAATGCGTAAGTGCTACCAAGAAAAAAAATTGAACTAATTTCTTTTTCTTCTTGGTCAAAAATAAAGAGTAAAGATGTCAAAAAGGATCTAAAAAAGCCTAAAGAACTAGCTTGTACAAGGGAGGGAATCACAATCCTTTCATGCATCCAGCAGAAATTTTACACTGTTTGTGCTAAAGAGTGCATATATAAGCCTGCGCTCACGAAATGTGCAAGTCTAGAAAAGGTGTAGGCAACTTTAACATGACTAAAGTTGGCTTTGCCTTTATACGATTGATAAAGACTAGTTGATTTTACCTTATATTCACTTTGTATCTTTGTATCTTGGCTGTATTTTTTCTTGCACCTAAACATTTGCGACACCGAACGTCCTGAACTGAAGCTGAAAAAGGTCATCTGCCATGGTGACATGCACTTCTGGGCTGGAGGACTCCTCTGGCTAACCTCATCCTCTCTATGTTTCTGGAGTCTGGTACTGCTCTGGAAATGTCCCTTTTTCGGGGGTATCTACCACCTACTTTTGAATCAAATTCTTCCTGGTGAAGCCTAGTTCACAGTGATCATTTCGCTGACATCAGCCATCCCACTGAGCGGCAAGGGGAGGGGGGGCTTTCCCTGTGGCGGGGCTGCAAGAACCAAAGGGGTTCAAGCAGAACCAAAGGAAAGAAGTTAAAAGTGGAACTGGACTGTGTCCATGCACTGAAGCCTTCAGCACAAAAGCTGGAAAAGTCTGTTGACTGAAAAGACACATACCTGCAATGTATTTGGAACGGGCAAAATTTTCCAGCTGCTCCTCATAAAATGCTTTTGTTGATGGTTTATAACCCGCGCATTCACTTCCTGCATGACAAAACCAAACGGAGACGTGCACATGAGAAACACACAGGCATTAAGCCGTCTGGGTTAAATTCATCCTTTGTGCAATTCCAGCAAACATTTCTCTGTTGGATTTGGACCCTCAACATTTACAGAAAAATCTGGATTGAGTTGAACTTGCATGAACCAAGCCAAATTTGTAATTACAAGGCCTGGCAAGGAGTGTGTCTCTTTCCTGCTTATTTTGTATTTGCCATTGTTAACAATGAGTGATTGCCTCTGTTGTTCTCACGCCAGCCTCGAATCTATGGAGAATTCAGGGAGATGAGGAGCTTGATCTGAGAGAAATTGAAAACATAAGGCTCAAATTAAGGCACTCTGCAAATAAAGTGAAGGTTTTTAACTATCAAAATGCAGGAAGCAGTGGGTGGCAGATAATATTTCTCCTCCGTTTAATTTGACAGTTTAGAATATCACCTATTGTTTTATGAAGGAAATTGGTACATTTAGATTAAATCTTGAATTATATACCACACAACACAGTCTTAGATATGGCTTTTCCTTTTATTACAAACTGCCTCTATTAAGAATTACTCCTCTTACTGCTTCTTTTTGTTTCTCTTCCCTTGACTCCTGTGTCCACAACCTTTCTACAAACATTGTTCTATACGTTTCAGTGCAGGTACCATTTGATAATAGATACAAAAAAATGTTTTTGTAATTTATAGACTGGTTTTGGTTTCTTCCTCTTTGTTTATCTGTTACATGTTATTCTCACAGGGCTAATAGTATTTTCCCTTCCTTATATACCTGTGCTATGAGGGTAATGTTGGTAGTAAGGACATAGGATTTAGCACCCAGAATTCACAGTTCTTTTAAGGGAATTTGTAAGGGTGAGTGCCCCATTGTAGCATCACTTTCCAGGGAGGGCTAAACCATCTTGGCGTCTCAGGAATCATTGAATCCCATTCTATAGCTTTATTCCTTTCCCCAGTACGCTATATCCTCATCGGGTTGGTAGGTCACTGGTCTCCAGCAGCTCATTGCTCCAACAGCCAACTGCAGTACACCTGCAGGAGCATGGTTGTCTGCTTCTCTTTTCCCTACCATCAGATTTACAACCTTCTGCTGATGTTGCACTGGGCACTCCAGCTCAGCAAGCCTTGGTGCTAACATTATGAGCCTGGTGGCAGTGCTGACCTCTTTGATTTCTTATTTCAGGCTCTCTGCAGACTGAGGGGGACATCCCTATGCCAGTTATACTCAGTTTTTACCCCATAAATAGGTATTAAGGGCAGAGGTAGGTCCTATGGTCTGACCTCTTGTGTATCACAGACTCATATCGACTCTTCTAAGTTGATTTGTGTTTGGTCTACAGTACTGGCTTTCAGAATAACATTCAGTCTTTGTTTAAAAATTGCCATTGCCAGAAAATGTGCTTCAAAGACTTTTCTACAAAAAACAGATTTTGCATCTCATTTCCATTGTAAATATCTCCAGCCTTAACTTTCATGTACTTGCTTTTTTTACCGAATAGCCCGTGAGCAAAGTTGTATTCCCTCATAGGTACTTACAAACTCATCAAATTACCGTTTAACCTTTTCTTTCATTAACTAAATAGATTGAGTTCCTGCAGTGTTACTAACAGATGCTTCCTCTCCTTCTTTAATTTTTCTCAGTGCTGCCTTGATCCCTCTCAGTTACCAATGTCCTTTCCAGGACATGATATTCCAGTCGTGATTACATCAATGTTCAGTGCAAAAGCAGGACCAGCTCTTCATCTTTTTAGGAGATCTGGGGCTCCTTTTTTGGCCACAGAACTGAACTGAGAACACATGTTCCATCCTGGGAGTTATGTTCCTGCTTGCATGAGATCTCATATTCATAAGGGACACTGTTTCTCCAAACTGAGTCCCCAGAGATGCCCTCCTTCCTTTGTTTCTAGACATATGACCAGCAGCTGGTCTAAATACCATGTGTTTTTATTCTGTCCATCCACCTTGCCATGTGGTAAAATTTGGCTAAGCATTGAATGTTTGCTTTTTTGTTCCCTGTTTTATGCATCTTCCTGCTGGTCTATGTGTATGTGGGAGAAAGTGTATGTGTGTATAACATCATACATCACCTCTGATGCATCAAAAAGCACCATAAATCCCTCTGCATCAGCCATCTATCATCTTAATGATATACTTCTCACCCAGTCTTTGTGTAATCTACTGTTCTCATCAATGACGACTTTATCCTTCCTTCCGCGTCTCAGGCAAAAATGTTAACTGATGTAGGACCAAGGCTGGATCCCCACTGAACCTCACTAAAAACACACATCTTTATAGTGACGTTCTGGTATGTAACTGCTTGCCAATTTTAATCCATTTAATGTGTGCAGTGTTGATTCATAGCATTCTTAATCAACTTTTTTTGCAATATATGGTACTAACTGCATAAAATGTCTTGTAGAAGCCCAAATATAGCGACACCATTACCTCTATCAGCCAATTTGTAATCTCATCAGAGAAAGATAGCAAGTTAGTTTGACAGGATCTATTTGCCAAAAAACCCCGCTGAGTGATGATAATTATCCTGCCTCTCTTTTACTCCTTATTAATTGGGTCCTGTATCAGCCATTCCTTTATTTTGCCTGGGATTGATGTTAGTCAGTCTGACAATCTTGTAATTACCTGAGTTGTATCAGTTATTCTCTCTTAATTTTTTTTTTTAAATACTGATGTTACATTACTTTTTCTCATCTTCTGGAACTTCCCTGGTATTACAAGAGTTATTGAAAAATCAACACTAATGGTCTGGAGGGGTTTTCCCATAGCTCCTTTTAAACTCTCATGTGCTAGTTTTGAGACTTAGTCCTATAAATATGTCTCAAATCAGTAGCTCTTATTTGACGTCCTTCTGATGCACTGTTGGAGTGAAAATTGTTTCATGATTTTCTTATGAAATGTTCACATCATCTGATCCTGGGCCAAATATACAACAGTTATTTATTGAACACTTCTGCCTTTTCTGGACTATTTTTGGCAATTTTATAGTTTCCAGTTCCACTGTTAGGATTCCTTTTGCTCCCTTTATGTTCAAAGTGTCCTTCTGACTATTGTTAGCCCTATTTACCATAGATTTGTATCCTTTTGCTTCACTTACCAGTTTTTTTGTGTTAAAATTCCTAGCTCATAATCTGCATTCAAACCTACATAATCATCCATTTTCTTTCTTTTGGCTTTTTTTTTTAAACTTTGACCTTCACTTTTCTAATAATCAAAAATCAGTTTGTAGCTGATGTGGTCTTGAACATCTCCAAATGGTCATTCACATTTGGCCCATTGATCCTTTTATCCCCAGTGATTTGGACTCACGAGGTCTAGCAACCTCCTTAAAAAGTAATTCCAATGAATAAATAAAACAATAAATGAAATAAAAGCCAAGACTTCTGTAAATGGTAAGCTTCCAAGAGGAGGCACTTGTCAGAGATGACCAGAAGAGAGAAAGGCTGTTCGGACAAGAGTACCCTCTTTTAGGGATGAGAAAACATTTCAGCTGTGTGGACAAAAGCTGTGCTGTCACCTTGCCTTCATGGCCAGAGAACTGCCCTGGATCACTGTAGTTGCTAACGCAGATGTGGCCACTTCTCCTACATGGCTGTATGTCATTTCCCTGCGTGTTCCCACCTCCACAAATCGTGGGCAGGCAACTCTCAAAGATGAGCTCAGTGGATCTCAAAAGGCCTGACTTATTCATAAGGACACCTCCAAGCTAGCTAAAGTCTGAGGAGACACTCTGCGGTGACCATGTCCTTTCTGTGCCAGTACGGCAGCCAGAATTTATCCCTAGAAATGAGTGTGTAACTTTAAATAGGAGGGTTGGTTTTTTTAAAGCTTACTGTGTTTTTTCTCTCTCCCTGTTTGTAAAATGAGGTTAATCTGATGCGGTTTCTCTGTCAGAAGGGTCTTTCTTGGTAATGTCTCAAGAGTATTTACACTACCAATGTAAAAGCAGAGACAAAAAGCGACACGGAGGTTTGCCTTCCTCTGCCCTCTCCCCTTTCCTGGAGCAGGTTCATCAGTGTCTCATGGGAGCACGTGTGTAGGTGATGTTATACTTTAATAAAAGTTAAATGTGTCCAGGCCAAACCCCAGTGAAGACAGCACCTTCATGAGGACTGCTAATCAGGCCCAGGCACAGACTTTTGCTGGCATGAACGATGCAATAACTGTTTTAGTTTTAAGAATGAAACACAAACCCATTGAATTGTGTTAGAATGACTAGAAGAGCTTGGGATTTCAAACAGAGTCAAAAGTGACTAGAGAACCCAAACAAAAAACAAGGAAAGCTGGACTGGTTGCTAGTGATTGATTGCGCAGACACCGTGGCTTGGGGAAGGGTGCATTGGGATGCTGTCTGTTATGCTGCAGCTCAATACTGTTGGAGTCTGAACACAATGAGGAGAAAATGATCTTCATCCTTACTATCACACAGATAGTTTTTCAACTGTGTTCTATGATAATATTTTAAATCATTGCAAACTGCATGCATTATGCTTTTTAAAAAAACATGCAAAATAGGTAATTTACATAAAGTGATGTAAGACTGACATCCAGGCACTTCCCAAAGGAGGATAATTTCTTTTACAGCCTGCTCTGCAGTAGCATTGTTTTTTGCATTTAGGGACACAACTTCCTCCATGTGGAAATGTATTTTTGATACGAGTTAGCATACCTTTATCAGCAGTGCTGAATCCAGCTGGGAGGAATTCTGGAATCACCGACAGGTACAACTCTTACACTAGCCCTGCCAGAATGTAAACCTGGTCCCTGAGAAATCTGAAATCACAGGGAAATTGCAGAATGCCCCTCAGAGCTACAAGGATGAGGTGGCTTTTCATTTGAGGTGATCTTCGCTTAGATTTGGTCTGTTCAGTGATCATGCTTGCAGAGACATGCAGCACAATCTGATCCTGGCACCCACGCTGATCTCAGGAGTAGTTTTAATTTATCAAACTAAAAAAAGCAAAAGTCATGCTGTCTCAGTTCCATCTGAACTGGAATTGAGATGGGATATGGGTGCTTAAGTCATTGGGTGAGATTTGGAGTGTGGCTCTTTAGCAGCAGGGCTGAAAGCACTCAAAGTCAACTGGTGGCTCCATTTTGAAAGCAGCAGACTTGTTAGTGCCCATGAAGCTCCCCTGCAATTTGGAGCAGTTGCAATTTGGTTAGGGACGTGATTAAACTCCTCCTGAGTCCTGCAAAGGAGGCATGGTGGGAGTATGCTGAACATGTTCACATGCATGTTCACTATAATGATAAAATTTCTAGGTCTGGGCCATTGCTCAAAACAATGTGGAAGAGAAAATTAAAGAATTTGACCCTTCAACCCAGTAAGAGAGGAATTCTCTAGGGAGAGGAGCAACCCTGTCTGCTGGCTCTTGCTCACAGTGTTTCTTTAAAATACAAGAGGTACGTATATTTTTTGGTATACAGAGTATACACCATCCCTGAGGCAAGGGTCAGGATCTAGGACTCTTCACGTGTTGGAATTGCCTCCTCTTTGGGAATGCACATTCATCCCTCTTTCCTTGACAAGAAATGAAATGTTCTGATCCTTTGATACCACCCACTATCTTGCAGTAAATCAATGCTAACCAAGGAATTTTACTGCATTCCAGCCCAGGGCAATTCGCTTTGGGAACAAGTGGCTTCTTTCGAGGCTGTGCGGGTCCTGGGGGACCACTCCATCATGTAGTGACAGCTTCAGGGGTTGTGTGCTGAGTTTCTAGTCCATGGAGAATGTGGTATACCAAGGGATGCCTAATGAACTCCTGCAGAAGACACTGCAATTTTTTTTGCTCGAAAGGCAGTGCTCATTGACTTTGTTAGGGCATTTGCTTTTAATGGGGAGCGGGGCTGTATTTTTCCCTGGCAAATTAAACTGAATTAAACTGCTGTTTATGAGATGCTTGGATACTTTGGTTATGAGCAGCACAGGCAAGCTAACAGATAAATATGGTTTCAATGAAATACACCCAGAGTGAGTCTGACCTGTACTAGCACTGTTATATCACATCACCAGTCAAAGCTGCTGATAAATGAGACTCTGGGAGTCCATCATAGGAATAATTTGCCCCTAAAAGATGCACAGGACTAAAAAGCCTCCCCAGTCATATGGTGATGCCACACCATAATGAGACTGTCCCTTTGGATGGATCCTCTTCAGTACTTAAGTGGACTTGGGTTATCGTACCCTTCTTCAAGCTCCCTAGAAGGGCAGGGACCAATTCTATAAATGTATGACTTTTAGAAAATACGTAGAACTAGGCCATCAACCTCCAAGAGTCTCCTTTTTGTTTGTTTCCTGTACTGTACTTTTATCATCCATCTCATGACTAAGTGGGCATGTTAAGATCTTCTGGAGGCAGAAACATGCTGAAAACACTGGTTTCAAACACAGTAAACACTAAGATGAAAGCTTCACTTGAAAATATATCTGACACTATTTTTTAAACATAGCTGATAAGAGTCCTGCCCCTGATACGAGCTGAGCAGGTGGACACACTGTAATTAAACAGGTTACCACGTCCTGTTGCACCATATTTAGTTCCATTAGTAGTTATATAGCCTGGGTGGCAGATGAATTAGTATGGTCTTTTCTAGTAGTGAAAGCAACTATAACACCAAGATAAGCCAATGTTTACCAGAAGTTATCCTGTGTGTTTCTATCTGGTTGGATCTGGGCGAGATTTTGTTTGACTTTTGCCCACATATTGCTGTTACCTGTACTAAAAAAAAAAACCCTGAAACCTGGGAATATGAACTCAATAATAATATCATCATGGCAATGCAAAAGTAGTGTCATATTAATTTTGCACTGCAGGGTCAGTGCATTAAAAGCAGATGCGCTAATTCATCACAATGGTGAATCCACCACAATTCAATAGCACCACTGGATTTGAGAAAGTTACAGTATGGATTGGTCTGATCTAACACCTTTAAATAATGAATCATCTTTTTAATGTGATTTTTCTTCTGCTTGGCAAAAAAAAAACTTCTGAAAAATGAGGAACCACTATTATTCTTTGAACAATTAAGAGCGTAGGAAATACACAGAACAGATATCCAAGAAAATGCCAGAAAATCTTTGGAATATATTTAGTGATCATGTAAATTCTTATAACTGGAGAAATTTTGGCTGGTTTTACAAAGATCTATCAAGTCTGCTATGAAACAAACAAATAAGATTTGGGGAATTGCACTGCACAATTGAGATTTTCCTTCTTGAAAACGATGTTTTATTGGTTCCATTTGAACATACTGAAGCGTGCAAATGATCACAGGTTTGGCAAGTTCTTACATGCCGAGAAACAGATGTACAGATAATTTCACAGACATGCAGATTTTATATGGTTGCAGACAAATACTGTGGGGATGGATACCTTAGAAAAATCAGATTTGTGGGTATCCTGGATGTCTTTCCTCCTCCTCAATGAAGTATACAATCCTGCATTGATTTCTGATGACATTTATTTGACTAATAATACTTGATTCCTGTGTAAAAATTATGAGGTTTGTGCCAATATGTTGTGAATGAGCACTGACTCTTCAGCAGTGAGGTGACACTCTCCCATTGCCAGGTGGCCAGGAAATTGTTGGGGGGGTTGTGCAAAGTGTTGGCAAACGACAGCTTGATCACATCAGTTGCTTTGAACACACATCGGCAACAAATGGGAATGAAAGGATCAAGCCTATATAAACAACAGTGGTATCTCACATCTAGACCTTTCAAGATTCAAAGGATGGACACCCTGTGTAACAGTCTGTGCTTTGCCAGGTGCATTTTTGCAGAGCAAAGGCCAAAAGCTGTACCAAAATATTCTTCTGTGAAGCTATGCTTGAAGCTTTTGAAAATCCGAGCAGGGTCAACACCTGATCGGCTGTCTTCTCTGTAGACCATCCCTCCAGCTATCAGCAGAGCCCTGGTATTGTATGTGTAGCATGGCTGGCAGCATGCCACCTTTGGCTTCCAGCCTGCAGCTGATCCCTTCATCCAACCCACACTGATGCTTCCCAGAATTTGGTTCCCATTCAAGCATTACAACTCTTACAAAGCCCTTTGTCTTTTCCTGCTTTGGGTGGAGGTTAGTGTTATGCATAAAGGGAGCCAAAAGTATTTAAGTCTGTTCCTTCTCTCACGGGAGAGCGTAGAAAGAAAGGCATTTCCGCAAGATCTTAAACTCAAATATAATCATGATGATCACAAAGCGGGTAACTCCATATTTACTTATGCAGTCTCTCAGCAGGCAACAATTAACAGGTGAGGCTACAGACAGCACTGCAGGAGGATGAGGGGCACCGTATCACTTCTTGCTCAATTGCTTCTATTTGCATAAATAATATCACTGCTAATTTTAGTAAAATAATGTGTGATATTAGTAAATATCATAATGTCATAATGTCATAAATGTCAAAATGCAAGCAAAGGAAAAAAGAGTAAATATGCTTACATCAGGCAGAATCCATTTGCAGTCATGTTTGTTGAAGATGTGTTTTGATTTACTTTACCAGGACCTTAGTGTCTGACAGAAAGTTGTGTGAGTGGATTAAGAGGAGATGATAAGAACTAAAATATGAAATAAATAATTAGTTTTAACAGTGTAAGAACTTCAGAAGGTATGTTTCAATGCTAGAGTTTGTAATCCATATTCTTGTTATGCTTGGCATATACAAAATAAGCCTGCCCTTACCATTACAGCTGTCATGCTCTTTTGCTCCAAACTGCACTAGTTTGCGAGGAAAAAAAACCAGAATAATGGATAAACATTTATTTCCTGATGTCAGAATTATTGAATTAATGACTGAACATGGAATTTATTTGATGGCACTCATCCATTTAGCAGGAGTAAAAGGCTGTTAGCTAAGATACAATCAAACTGCATAAGGCCAGTGCACAGCCAAGACCCTTTGGATATTTTTTTCAAGACATTTCCATGTGTCCCTGCTCTGTGAGACCAGTACAGTTGATAATGTACTGTCTTAAGTGTATGACCCTTTCCTAAATCCTAGGCCTGTCATTTCGAAGGTGCGTGTCAGGGTATAAATGAAGAATGATCTCTAGTATGGACAACTGTGGTGGTCCTCTGGGTATCCAAGCCCTTGTCATGGCGAAGGATTCCCTGTCACCAGTGTGTGTTTTGTTCTTTGGTTTCTTTGACTGCATGGTTGGGTAGTCTATGATCTCTGTGTTTTAAGATGACAGGGAGAGAGGAGCATCTCCTGGTGGGTTCCCAGTTGTGACGGACATTTATCTTAAGTGAATTGCTCTGCAGCTGCCTGCTTTTTTTTTTCCTTTTTTTTTTTTGACGATAAGGAGAGCCTGGACCAATTCTTAAAGCAAGAGCCTATGTCTTGGATAGCCAAAGGTAGCAAAGGCAAATCCCGTCCTGTATTACCCTGAAATTAATCAATCTATCACCCCTGTCTCCAAGTCTAGATCTGTTTTAAAAAGTGCTGCAACTTTGGCACTTAAGGTTTCCCATGCTGCGTGCCGTGACAAGTAATAAAGCATTCAACACATACAAAATTATGAAACCATTCGGGAGAATGTTAACTCTCAGCTGTGTCAATGTTGCAGGACAGGAAGCAAAAGTGATTCTGACTGTGCTTGGACTGTGAATCTGCTAGAAGAGAAGATGATTTTTTTGTGTATAATATTCACATTTTAAGCATAAGGATGTTTTTCAGTTCCAGTGCCTTGGTTATAGATGAATTCACTTCTGTACACATATCAGTAAGTGGTAATATTCTGCGAATGAACACACATGGCAGGGTTTTTCAGAAGTCTTTGCAGATGTCTGTCTTATATCTGCCTCTCTGATTTACTCCCTGCAGGTAAGATGTGTGACAGTTCTCCATGTAAGTGTGATTGGATTTCTTCAGTCCTTGGCACAATCCCATCAACCTCTGATCTCTCTTATGTTTCAGGCAAGTCTTTGTTGTTTCAGTTTCAGGCAGAGTCACTCAGCACCGTCTTACAGTGTAGCCTGTCTGGAATTCTCTCACTTTTCCTCCTATTTCCCTCTTTAACGGGATTGATGTCAAGACATACATTGAAGCACAGAATGGTTAATTCTAGTAATTTTGGTTGTCTTTAAGTCATGACAGCTTTGCTAACGTCCTCATCTTATACGCATGAAAAATCACTTTCTTTCAGTGTGGAGAATTTTTTGTTTCTGATATAAACACTTCATTCATTTGCTTTAAACAGCTGTCTTCTTGTGAGCCATTCCTTACTGACTTTGGTCCCAGCAGTAGACGTGTTGCCAGAGGTAGCGTTCTGATCTCCATCCTACTAATCTGTCTTTGTTTTTCTGTTGTCCTGGGGGAGTGGGAAAGGGAAGAAGGTATAGCAAAACAAATGTCATTACAGTTGCAAATGCTGGGTTTGGTTTTGTTGCTTATTTGAGTATCGTTGTGTTCCTGTCAAAACTGTGCATGGTACCGTGTGTCCTCAGGACAATTGCTGATGCCCCTCTGACCTTGTTGCAGCATTTCAGAAGTCTCTGGCTGTGCTTTCAGAAAAGAAAACCGACAACTTTCATTATAAGATTCCACTGAAACCAGGTTTTATTTTTCTGGTTTCCAGTCACATGTTGCTGTGATTGTGAGTCAAATGCTTGCAGGGCCTTTGATGTGAAGCTATGAACAACATTGCTTTAAATAGCAAAGAATTTATTTGTATTACATCTCAGGTCTGCAGCTCACAGTCAGGTAGTTGTACGGAAGCCATTCGTGCATCACCAGAAGTAGCTCATGTCAAGGAGAGTTGCCTTTTCCCTTTCCCCGTGGAGGGCAGGAGGTGCCACGCAGATGGGTCTGTGGCTCGGCGTGGTACTGGCTCGGTGCCTGCGGTGTCACGCCGCCCTGGCATGTCAAGGCACTCACCGCCTTGGCGTGTGAATACCACCCATCTCCCTGGCATCAATGTTGGACTGTCCTGGTGCTGCGGGGAAAGGTGACATACAGGCACAGGTAGTCACGGCAAAGCGGTAACAGAGGGACGGTGCCAGTTGATGACTTCCATTCCTGTCCTGTAATCCACAGCAGGCATGCTGTGGGAATGCCACAGGACATGAATTCTGTGGGACTGCCACAGGAGGCTGGCGATGCTCGAAGTTTGCTATAATACAGAAAACCTCGACTGCTGGTTAGGATGCCCCTGAAGCGCAGTTTTATAGAGGCCGGGAAAAGTATACTGGGAAAATAGCGTAACATACTTTTCCTGTTCTGACAGTCTTAGGAATCTGCTTTTAGATGCCATCGAGGGCAAGATAGATGGGCCTTTGGATTGATCCAATAGTTTTTTCTTTTCTCTTATATTTTCATGTTGTTTGTACTTAGCCAGAGCCCTGCTTTTTGGTGGAGTATTACAAACCTGCTTAACGTTTGCTGGACTCGCAAGGATGCCTCTTGAAAACAGTACTACAGCTGCGCAGGCAGGAAGGGGTGGTGGCTGTAAGATTAGAGGGTGTTTTGTTCGACTCCTTCTGGCACGTGCAGGGGGAGGCGAATAAAAGTACTGAAAGGAACACATAAAAGTTTGGAAATATGGGTACTGGTGTGATGTATCAAAGCACAATGAGAAGCTTTTCTGAAAGTATTGCCAAGCAGACTGAAATCAGCAATACTGTAAAGTGTGTGTGAGCCTCATTTTGTGAGATTAACAGCCCCATTTTCTGTCCAAATAGGTTCAGATAAATTCATGTGACTACTGAATAATTATACACTGCTTATCTGACTGAACTTCCAGTCCTAAAGATTCAGCATTTCTGGAAGGTTTGCTCAGCTATGGAAACCTTCAGTGAGACATTTTAACTGCAAGAGCACAGGCAACATCAGCTGATAAAATCTGCCATTTCCAGGTCTCTAATACCACATAAATCTTTTCTTCCTGGGGCTCCAGTTTTTAACACTTTCCCTCTACTAGGAGATTGATCTCTTTCTTGTATTTAAAACAAGGCCTATTAATGGGCTATTATGGAATATTAGTTTAGGATCACTGATGCACACAACCTTATGTTGCAGCGAGAAAATGACATTATGTGTATTTGTAATAATAAAGAACAGCTTTAATTCCATGCCTACCACAAAAAGTATGCTATAAATAATATTCTGTCCAAAGTTAATCACACTAGATTTTGTTTCAATTAAGGCAAATATCATGCCCCTGTTTAATGCAATTGTATATATTACAATTAATAAATTACTTGAATTTTCTTTCACATTTATGCTGCTTGTAGAACAATATAATCTTACTTTTAATGTTGATATCTTGGAAGTCTTTCCATCCTTAGTGTAGTCTGAAATTTGTAGGCTAAATAGCTGTCTGTGTGATCTTTAAATGTCATGACTAAAACATAGGCAAAATTTGCCTGTCGTTCCTTTTCACTTTTTTCCCATTGGTGCTGTACCTGGCATTGATACCTGCTCAGAGCTTTGAAACGCCCGAGTTTCTCTCTGTACGTAGTTAAATACTCTTCAAGCTCTTGATTGCTTAGCTATGGTGTAGCTAGGAGTTGCACATCTGCAAGCCCATAATATTTGGCAAAGAAAAAATGTGGATATCTAAGTGCTGCCATACCTGAGCTATGCCTGTGTCTTTCTGCTCTCTCTCCCAGGCTGCATTCTTTAATGTTCTTCTTGACTTTCTTCGTCAGCTCTTCTGAGTCTTGCTCATTTCTTTCCCGCTACCCTCTTCTTCTTCTTGTTCACCTTTATAGCCCATCCTAAAGCTGCTTGTGGAAAGTGCAGCTCTGCCATTTGCCAGAATACAAATGCCTGCCTGCTTTGTGCGAGGACAGCAACGCTGGGCAAGCATCCATGTGGGGTAATCATCAAGAGGCGTCAATGGTGCAGGAGACCTTGACTCTGGAAACCACTTGTAAAACACCCATGAAGATCACTGAGACTCCAGGGACACTCAGTCTCACTTATACACCGGAGCCTATATATGTCTGTACAGGATTTGTTTCATCAATTTAAAAATGCCAGCATTTGTTGCATTGAGATTATACTGATGATTATATTATGTATCCAAAGTATGTTTTATCTATGTTATTTAAGCTTAATATATGTTTTTTGGTAGGAACTGGATGAGCCTGTATGGATTTTCAGTGTTTCAAAACAGAAGAAGAGAGAGGAAATTTTTGTAAGAACCTACAGGATGGCTCCAAACACAAAAGTTTCCGGACTCAGGAAAGCTCTAAGGTGCATGCTTCATCTTAAATGAAGAAACAGGGCATAAGCACACACCTGGAGCTGAGCAGTGCCTCAATACCGTTACAGAAATAGGCACTGTGGAAAGCAGGGTGATTAAAATTTTGGGTTCAGTGTTTTGGGTTTCCCAAATTAAATGCTGGAACTGTACGGAAAGAAGTGTTATTCTGGAGGTGCAGCGAGAGTGGTAAGGTTTGACATCTCAGGAACCTTCAGGCTACTCAGGGTGGGGGCATGAGTCCAAACCCAGCACAAGCTGGGAGGTGCTACTTCATCCAAAGGTAAGACACAACAGATGAGTTGACTGGGGTCACGGTGCCACCGGGAAGAAAACCTCTCCCCAGACCCTGCCAAGCAGCCTGCAGTTGCCGGAGCTGCTGTCTCAAATGGGAGGCAAATTTGATTCCTCCTCCTGCATAAGAGAGAGGGCTTCCCTCACCCCTCCTCACGCTGTGAAGCAAACTGACTGTTGGTGTGGTCCGTACCTTATTTTTGTGGGGAGCTGTTGCTCCAGGCCCAGCGTTTTGTAGAGGAACTTAGCAGGTATGATCTCTTAATCATTTCCTTGGAGGGAGCAGCTTACTGCTCGTATCTCATCACTAGGAAAAGAGCAGGGATTCGTTTCTGGAGATGTCGACAGCCGACTGCCCAGTTGGTGGTCTGTGCCAAGATGCAGCAGCATGACATATTGCTGCGTCAAGGAATACAGACAAACCCATGATGGGGGAATGTCCTTGCCTCCTTATAGCCCAAGTAAGCGTGTAGATGCCAGACTTCACATTTATCTTGCTCTGCTTGCTAGTCTGTTAGCTTATTCCTGTTTCTTTGAATTGCCTTGAAAATTGATGATAGTGTAAAAATAGTGGTGCTAGTGGGAGAGAAGCAATCTCAGTCGTAAGTGGTGGAAGAGTTTAATGGTGAGAAAGTCGCCCCCAGTCCTGTGAGCCGGTGGGAGATGGTTGTGGCAGAATCAGACTGAAGATGGTGAGAGCTGTCATTGTGGCACACCTTCCCAGATACTTCAGTCTGTGGTGCTGTCACTGCTTGTCCCCTACACCCCATAAAAGCTGATAAACTGGATCAATGCAAGCTTTGGATTAGGCAGCTTATTGAATTCAGCGTGGCAAGGGGAAAGTGATGGAGCCAGAGCACAATTGCTCTCTAGGGCATTTGCAGTGTCACAGTTATTAGACCGTCACATCAGTTGCTTCTGTTGAGCCAACGTGAGGACAACGTGAACACCGAATGTGCAGGAGTGCTGCTGGCGGGAGGACAGAGAGCGCGGGGATGCAGTGAGGCCACTTTGTAAGACGTGATGTTACCCTATGCACAGATCTGCTGAAATTAGGAGCTAGAGTTGCTGGCTGTGGCACGGAAAATTATTCACACACATTAAAATTCTTCACTCGGTATGTGATAAAAAGCAGCCTGTAATCTTGCTGTAAGGTTTGTGGCCAGTGCACTATGGAGTCATGAAGGTTTCAAAATATCTCTTGACGTTAAGAGTTCTGGAATTTTCTTTCCTTCCATGGCTTGAAATGGACATAGCCCAGTGAGCTTCCTCGCACACTGCAAGAGCCATTTATTTGCTAGGTTTTTTTTTTTTTTTTAGATAATGTTGAAATTCTGCTTTTGGAGTGATTTCTGGCTTGGCTTTTGCGAACTGAATACTGTTTTTCAGAATCTGCTGGATTATTATTAAGCCAATGACTGCATATGATAATAACTATAGAAATTAATAACTACATTTATAGTAGTATATGTATGATACAATTTTAGAGTATGTCTTAAAGCTTTCTGTCAGTATGTCTAATGTTCTTACTTGGGTGATTGTTATTTTACCTTCAAATTAAAGTAAAAATAAGATATGATCAGAGTCATGATTTGTCATTCCAACTGGAATTAGTCATTGGTCATCAAGTTGCTAATCAAATTACCTGTTTCTAAAGAATTAACTTAATTTTACTAATATGTATGAATAGTTTCCAACTCTACCAAACTCTTCAACAAATTCTGAAACTTTGTTTGGGTTGGATTCATCTTACCCAACTTCAGGCACTCTGGTAGTCAGGTGTCTAGTCTAGCCTAGTTGCCTAGGCTGCTGCTGTAATCGGTGGAGAAGGGTATGTTGCCAGAAGATGCCCCCTCTGCTTCTCTCAGACCTCTGTTGTACGAGGGTTGTTGTACTGTCAGGGTGCCCATCTCGCTCCACTCACTCTAGGTCTGGGCAAGTTTAGGGAGACACGTAAATCTGGCACCTTGGCTGGATCAGTCCCTGTAGTACCGTGTTGCTGGGAGAAGTTGCCGTGTCCCAGATTCAGCAGTGGCTCCCTTGGGTCAGGACAGCTACTGGAAAGGCTGTCGTGATCCCATGGCATTGGTGAGCTGTTTCCTGTGGCATGTGGCTCAGGCACAGAAATAAAACAGAATAAAGTCAGTTTAGAAAAGCCGCTCAGAAGGTAGCCCTGGGCAGGGGTGTAGAGGGTGTCCCTGGCAGAGTGGGCATGGAGGGAGGTCCAATTTCATTGCTGCAGCTCTGCGGCCGGTCCCCTGGGGAGTTAAGCCTCAAGATTTACCCATTTGGTAGGTATGATGTCTGAGCCTGTGGCACTGATTTGGTATTTCTGGTTGCCCCAAACGGTCTTGCTTTTTTGGCTTTGTTTTCGGCAGCACTCCGGCTAAGAAGCTCAAGCCTGGGGCCCCTCCGGTGCCACAGAAGCGGGGTGAATTCGTTTCCCACGCTCGCTC
>NW_009227391.1:9608-9983 GCF_000690835.1 Fulmarus glacialis | reverse complement strand
GATTCTATGATTCTATGATTCTAACTTATTCACAATTTTCTATTTTTATAACAATATCTGTACCAGGGATGGGAAGGATGCTAAACAGGCAACTCGCAGGAACATTTGGGAATTAGACCATCCCAAAAGTTGTTCTCAACAAGTAGTTTTCATACTGCCACCGTGTTTTGAAGATAAAAATAATTTACTGGCATAAGCATTGACATTGTTGTGCCAGCTAGCCTCACTTCCTGAGAACCTGCCCTATGGGTACTTTGTTAGTTTAGATCACAACCTCACAGCAGAAGACATGAGGGAGCTTTCAGGATACCATATAATTAGAATGGAATGGAATGGAATGGAATGGAATGGAATGGAATGGAATGGAATGGAGGA
>NW_009227391.1:0-9072 GCF_000690835.1 Fulmarus glacialis | reverse complement strand
AAATGCTTCCTAATGTCCAGTCTAAACCTCCCCTGTCACAGCTTTGAACCATTCCCACGCATCCTGTCACTAGATACCAGGGAGAAGAGATCAGCACCTCCCTGTCCACTTCCCCTCCTCAGGAAGCTGTAGAGAGCAATGAGGTCGTCCCTCAGCCTCGTTCTCTACAAACCAGACAAACTTAAAATCCTTAGCAACTCCTCATAGGACATTCTTTCCAGCCCTTTCACCAACTTTGTTGCCTTCCTCTGGATGCATTCGAGTACCTTCACATCCTTCTTAAATTGTGGGGCCCAGAACTGCACACAGTACTCAAGGTGAGGCTGCACCAACGCTGAATACAGCAGGATAATCACTTCTTTTGACTGTCTGGTTATGCTGTGTTTGATGCACCCCAGGGTGCGGTTTGCCCTCTTGGCTGCCAGTGCACACTGCTGACTTATATTGAGCCTGCTGTCAACCAGCACCCCCAGGTCCCTTTCCACGGGGCTGCTCTCCAGCCACTCCTCTCCCAAATTATACTTGTGCCTGATGTTACTCCATCCCAGGTGCAGAATCTGGCATTTATTCTTGTTAAATTTCATTCCATGATGATTGCCCCATGGTCCAATATATCCAGATCGCTCTGCAAGGCCTCTTGTCCCTCGACAGCGCCAATAACCCCTCCCAGTTTGGTATCATCAGTAAACATGCTAATGGTGCATTCAACTCCTGCATCCAGATAATTGATAAAAATATTGAACAGAACTGGCCCTAGAATTGAGCCCTGAGGAACACCTCTAGTGATCGGTTGCCAGCCAGATGTAGCCCCATTCACTACAATTTTTTCAGCTCTGCCCTTCAGCCAGTTCTTCATCCAGTGCATGTGTACCTGCTCATCCCACAGTTGGACACCTTGTCCAGAGGCTACTGTGAGGGACAGTATCAAAAGCCTTACTAAAATCCAGAACAAGTACATCCACTGCCTTCCTGTCATCCACTAGGCAGGTGACCTTATCATAGAAGGATATCAAATTAGTTAGACAGGAGTTTCCCTTCATGAACCCATGTTGACTGTGCCTGATGATTGCATTGTCCTTGAAATGCCTTTCAATAACACCCAGGATGATCTTCTCCATAACTCTTATAGAAATTGAGGTTAGACTAGGAAGTCTGTCATTGCATGGATCTTCCCTCATGCCTGTGGTGGTGCATTCCCCCCACACACCTTCTCCTGGGCCACTCATTGATCTCAGAAATTCCCATGAAACATCAGCCTTGGTGTACTGAGTCTGATGGTTGAGCGCTCCTTGACCATATCAGAAACTCTGCATGGCTAAGGCTGGGAACGTACTCCCACTGCCTGGCCCAGGTGCCATCTTATCTGAGCTGTAGCTCAGTTGAAACAACACTGAAACCTTGACTTTAGTCACTACCACCTTGGACTGTGGCCAGGATGGAAATTTACAGATGACTAAAGTCAATCATCTTGTGCACCTATAAATGGTGGTCCTAAGTGAGACTCTTGGAGCTCTCCTGGACCGCAGCAGGTTGCGCCCAGAATCTCCCTCTGAGTGAAACGCTCCTTAGAGTCTGCAAACTCTCGAGTTTGTGATATTCGGAGGACCTTCACCAGCTGGCATGGGACCTGGGCTGCAATGCTCCTCGAGGATCAACCCTTCGCCCGTTGAGAAATGCCAAGACATTTTACGTGAGTATTTCACTGAGCTCAAGGGGGATTTTTAACAGGTATATCTTTGTATATTTATCTATCTTTACATCTGTGTGCGTGTGTGTGTGTGTATTGATGAAAGTACCTGCTAGCAAATATAGTCTGCTAAAATCTTATGATCTATCTTGAGATTGTAAATGAACCTTAGACTGCTGCTAAGCATATAATCTTTAGACATATACCATTGACCAAGTCTGGGACTAGGGGTAGGCCTAGCCGGGTCTACTCTGAACCTCGTGACTCAACAGAAGGGTTTCCCTACCCTTTTTGTATCAGACATAAACCGTTGCCCAAGTCTGAGACGAGGATTGGATCCAGCCAGGTCTTCTCTTAACCTCGTGACTCAGCGGGAGGGTCTCCCTTAACCTTTTCGTTCTCGGCTTCTGTATAAATCATCCCAACTCAGTTCTAACACGATACCTTTTCTTGCTAGTAGCTGGTATATTGCTGTGGTTTGGATTTAGTATGAGAATAATGTTGATAACATGCTCATGTTTTAGTTGTTGTTAAGTAGTGTTTACATTAGCCAAGGACTTCTCTGTTTCCCATGCTCTTTTCCTTTGGTAGATGATTGAGAGGGGTTCTGCTGTAACATCCGCTAACTCTTTCAGAACTGTGGGATGAATCCCATCAGGCCCCATGGACTTGTGAATGTTCAGCTGATACAACTGCTCCCTTACAATTTCAGTGTCTGCAAATGGAAAGCCACTGCTCCTGCAGCAATGGTCTTTTGACTCATAGGACCAAGCAGCTCCAGGTCTATAATTAATATTAAAGAATGAGGTAAGAAAAGCATTAAATGCCTCCACCTTTTCTTTATCCCCATTTGTCAGGTGACCATCTTCATCAAGTATCGGTCCAATATTTTTAGTAGACGTCCTTTTGTTATTAGCGTACTTTAAAAAGTCTTTCTTTGTTGTATGACACAACACTGGCCAGTTTCAACTCTAGTTGAGCTTTGGCCTTTCTTTTTTTCTCCCTACACTTTTGTACTCTTCCTGTGAAGCCTGACCTTGCTACCAGAGATCATATAATTTCTTTTTCCTCTTGAGCTCCATGAGGAGTTCCCTTTTCAGCCAAGATAGTCTGCTGCCCTGCTGGCTTCACTTTTTACACAATGTGATTGTCTGCTCTTGTGCTTTTAAAAGGTCGTTCTTAAAAACTGACCAGCACTCATGGACTCCTAAGCCCAGAAAAACAGATTCCCAGGCGACACTGTTAAGTAGCTCCCAATAGCTTAAAATTTGCTGTCTTGAAATCCAGGGTAGCAACTCTGCTGACCTTTTTTCTTATTACACTGAAAGTTTTAAACTCAATCATTTCATGATCACTGTGGCCAAGACAGCCACCTGCCATCACATCTCCCACGAGTTCTTCTCTATCACAATCAACAAGTCTAGGAGGACACCTGTCCTAGTTGGCTCACTGAGTACCTGTGACAAGAAGTTATCTCCTACAAACTTCAGGAATTTCCAAGACCTGCTCATCACAGCAGTATGATATTCCCAGTTGATGTCTCAGAAGTTGAAATCTCCCATAAGGACAAGGACTACCAATCCAGAGATTTCCCCTAATTGCCTATAGAATAACTCATCAATGCTTACATCCTGGCTGGGCGATTGGTAGTAGACACCCACTACAACATCTCCTTTGTTTTCCATCCCCCTAATCCTCACCCAGAGGCTCTCAACCAC
The DNA here is from genome assembly GCF_000690835.1 of Fulmarus glacialis. NCBI lineage: Eukaryota > Metazoa > Chordata > Aves > Procellariiformes > Procellariidae > Fulmarus > Fulmarus glacialis. Next base: position 5,667 of record NW_009227391.1, on the reverse strand, counting down.
ATCATCATTAACTATAAAGGCTGTACAATCAAACCTCTCCCTTATGTATAGTGCAACACCTCCACCTCGCCTGCCCTGCCTATCCCTTCCAAACAACCTGTAGCCCTCCATCCCAGCACTCTAATTGTGGGACTCATTCCACGAAGTCTTACTAATACCAATGATATTGTAGCTCTGGGAGCTGACCGATGCTCATCCTCTTTGTTTCTCATACTGCGTTGGTGTACAAGCATTTCAGATATGCTCCCAAGCCCTCTGTGCTCCCAGGAGCAGTGCAAATGCTCTCATTAGCATTGCCACCCTCAGGCATACCAACCCTTGGCTTACCTTCAGCTCTCCTGATGGTATCCTCTTCCCCCATCCATCCCAGTTTAAAGCCTTCTCAATCAGTCCTGCCAGCTTACGAGCAAAGAAGCATTTCCCCCTGTAGGGACAGGTAGATCCTGTCAGGTCCTAGCATACCTGGTGTCTTGAAGACTCTTCCATGATTATAAAACCCTGGTGTAGGCATTAGTCTTGGAGCCAGGCGTTGATGTCCTGGACCTGCCTGTTTCTTCCAAAGTCTCCTCCCATTACTGGGAAGATTGAGGAATACACTACCTGTGCTCCAGAATCCTTTCACTTTCTTCCCAGGGCCCTGAAATATCTTTTGATTGACCTTGGACTTCTTGTTGCAACATTGTTGCTACCCACGTGAAAGAGTAGGAGTAGGTAATAATCCAAAGGCTGTGCTGAGCTGGTCAGTTTTCTGGTGACTTCCTGGATCCAGATAAAGTGTGCTGGTTCCTTGTTAGTTAACTTACAATGTGGGTGAATTAACAGCTGTACTTTATTCACTATGTTTTAAGTATGCTAACATGACGTGGTACTTTATATATATAATCACACTATTAATATTTCTTAGTAATATTTCTTTGCTTGGGGCTATGACACTTCATACTCTATGCAAGATGAAATCCTAATGTCTTTGAACTCAGCTGAAAAACTATTGATTTTGCAAGGTTTAAGATGACACATGAAGTCAGTTGAAGTAATGTCCTGCACTAATCCAAATTATCATGATTTCAAACATTTTAACACTCAGTTTTAAAATTTGTGTATCTGATCCAGTGTTCCAAAATACTATCTTCTGTTGCAACACTGCTCTTGTTCCTGTATGTTTAATATAAGAATAGAGATCTTTATAGTAACATTTATGTTACTTAAGGTTGCAGCTCGGGGGTGGGGAATAAATTCATAACATAACATTTAAGATGAATTAAAATACCTAACTGTAAAAATGAGGGGTTTTGTTTGTTTATTTTCAGCCAAAATTAAAATGAACAAAAAGTCATAGAAGTCTGAAATTCTTTCCTGTAAGTTCATGGCCACTAAGATAGAAAATCATCTCTCTCTCAATTTTATTCAGTCTCCATGAATTTTATTCAGTCTCCATTCTTTGATGATCTATATAGCAGTAAGCTGGAATGTACTGCTTCTCCTTCTTTCTCCTCTCCTACCTGGAGTCTGGAGGTTAGAGATCTTTCTTGTGAGCTAGAAGAAATGAGTCTGAAATGATCTTTTTGAATAGATCATGGATGAGTTCTCTAAGCTATATGGTAGAGCACAAATTCTTTTTTTTACATAGTTTAATACAAACAAAAAAAATCTGCTAGTTCTTTTGCTTGACTAGTTATAGTGAAGTATTTCAGATGCTGGATTATACAAGTATAATCTAAATTATATAAAGCAGTTTGTGGACAGGTCACAGTATACCTCCCTATAAATCTACTTTTGGATTATTGATAAACATCTGTATCCAGAGGAATCAAGCAGGATCTGAAATTTGACAAACCTAATGCTATCTTTCGTATGTATTTACACTCAAAGTTATTAACCGGTGGGAAGATTCCTACAGCGTTTTCCTTATTTTATCTATTTGATGACAGTTTCTTTTCTGGTATTTATTTCAATAACTTTATTGATTTCATATCACAGTTGACAAGTACATTCTTCGACCTTTTTTAACAAATAAAAATAACAGAACAGCCATGGCAGGAGTTCCTGAAGCAAGTAACTATATTTTATCTACGATGATTGAGTGTATTCTGTTCTGTTTTCAAAATAAAAACTTGGTTTCTGCTTGTGTGGAACTTATGATAATTTTATGAAATATAATGGCTCTAAAAGTGGTACATGTGTACCACTTGAAATATTAACAGTATGTAGTTGATGAAGAACACTAAGCAATTTCTCTATCATAACTGTAATACTTTTTGCATTAAGCTATCATAATTAAACACTGTTATAGCTACACTAGACTTTATGTACTGATGATTTTATTTCTGTAGTATTGTGATATTGTCTTTCATTTGAAATAACTCTTGAGAGGCTTATGTTTTAATAAATAATGAATATAAGTGAAGTTCCATGATTCCCTGCTGTAAGAATAACATTTATTTTAAAATAATCTAACTTTAAATGGAAAAAATTTAAAATAATACATTTATAAATTTATATAGAATTATTAATTTGTAAATAGCATATACTCTCCAGCCTGACTAGGTGATCTTGTCATTTCTGAGAGCATAAAACTCAAAGAAATGAAAAGGAAACACTAATATAAATGCCTTCAAAGAATTAAGTCAACAGCAGCAAAGCCATCAGCTAAGAAGAATATTTCTACCTGGCTGTAATAGTTTACTCTTCTCAAGTTCATATTTAGCACCAAAGGAGGATACTAACTCACTGTGATATCTCAGGCCTACAAGAGAGTTACCATAACTTCTGCTGTTTCACAGGAAATCTCCTTCACAATTCAGAAAATAATTTCTAATACAGAACTTGAAAAATCACAGTGTTTAACTGTGTCATTTCTATTTATCCTAAAATTATGTCAATGGGAACCCCAAAATAATTTCTACGGTTTAAAAGTAACGAAAGTTCAAATATCAGACATTTCCTTCTGTTTAGCTAGATGTTAATAATCCAAAGAATAAAAGGGGGCAAAGCATTTTCCATTGAGTTTAAGAGTTTTTCCATGCATGTGTGCAAAGTGTAATTAGGTAGGTACAAAACTAATTCATTTAATCTTATCAAATGTCAGCAAAACCAGGACATTTATTTTCATTTTCTTTGACACAATTACTAGAGGATATTGCTTGCTGGTATATGCACAAGTTGCTTGCAAAGGCAGAAATATTTACTGTTCAGTTAAATAGTGGATTTCTTTTTCCTCCTTTGCTGTGGCATATACTTATTTGTGTGCTGTGATTTAACCCCAGCCGGCAACTAAGCACCACACAGCCGCTTGCTCACTCTCCCCGGTGGGATGGGGGAGAGAATTGGAAGGGTAACAAGGAGAAAACTCATGGGATGAGATAAAGACAGTTTAATAGGTAAAGCAAAAGCCACATGCGCAAGCAAAGTAAAACAAGGAATTCATTCATTACTTCCCATCGGCAGGCAGGTGTTCAGCCATCTCCAGGAAAGCAGGGTTCCATCACGCGTAACTGTTACTTGGGAAGACAAACAGCATCACTCAGAATGTCCCCCCCTTCCTCCTTCTTCCCCCAGCTTTTATTGCTAAGCATGACGTCATATGGTATGGGATATCCCTTTGGTCAGTTGGGGTCAGCTGTCCCACCTGTGTCCCCTCCCAACATCTTGTGCACCCCCAGCCTACTCACTGGTGGGGTGGTTTGAGAAGCAGAAAAGGCCTTGACTCTGTGTAAGCACTGCTCAGCAGCAACTAAAACATCCCTGTGTTATCAGCACTGTTTTCAGCATAAATCCGGAATATAGCCCCATACAAGCTACTATGAAGAAAATTAACTCTATCCCAGCCAAAACCAGCACATTATTTTATCTTCACTAGCTTTCTAAATCATGGGGAGGACAGTTTTGTCTGTCAGAGATATAATGTACTCATGTCCTAGGGAAAAAAGAAATAAAAATCTATACTGAATGTAGCGAAAGTGGTTTGTTTTTTTTAAAAAAAAAATCTCGTATTTAACCAGTTTTCCCTTTGGGTATTTAAAGTGACATATGCAGTCCAAAATGGAAGGTAACAAATGTTAGTGGGTAAATTTAGAATTCAAGAGAGACTGTGTACAGTAATAACCACTTGCCAATAACCACTTGCCTCCAAACATTGCTGTCTGATACAGCTTTGTGGACTGATTCCTCCAGTGATTCAGTGATTTTATTGTTGTGCTACAATGCTATGTTATTTGCAATAATGATATATTAACATGGACGTATTTTTTTTATTATATAATTGTTACACCCCTCAGCTCTGGAATTTCACCACTGGCCTGTATTTTGAAGAAGCAGAATCCTTTCTACTCTTCATATTGAACCTCTTGAGCTGAGCTATGAATTAAATATCTGGCACTTTTGAAAACCATAGCGCTCTCAAATGCTGTCTGGCTACACATGAAAATTTGTTTGTGTAGCTCCAGTATGCCTAACCATTAACTAGACTCTACTTTTAGTTTTGCAGCAGTGTTGCTGTATACCTACAAGTGGATTATATATATAATAATATTTGACTTAAGGCTGTAAGGTATTATAACTCATTCTGGTGATATTCCATTAGAAATGAAAAAGTAAATAATAACAATTTATAACCACCTTCAAATGAAATGAAAAATAAATGAAGAAAACCAAAGGCAGTCCATATGCCTGAAAGCTGAAGGGAGTTTTTAGAAGAGATAAGTCTGTAATGTTTGTTAAAACTGTGCTTATGCTTGTTTGTGAGTTTATCTTATGCCCATGCTGATATACACCAGCCCATAATCGGACTTCTGTTTAGGAGTCTTGGTGAATTTTGAAAAGAAAGAGTGAACTTATATTTGTTTAGGATATATCTAATGCACAGCACTGTGTTGTCTGCCAGTTTCCATTGTGTCTCTTACCTTTTCTTAAAGCCACATATGACAAAGAGTAGTCATGTAGGAAATTTTTGACAGTATAGGAGGATTTTGATAGTGGACATCTACGATTTGAGAGTGCTGACATTCAGGATGCCCTATAGAAACTCATAGCAAAACTTCCAGGTAGTAAAAAAGGCAATGTGGATGCATGAAAAAGGAGAAAGAAAAGGCATTAAGAACTCTTTTCCTAGCCAGGTACACCAGAGCTATAAAGATCTCTCTTGTGGTAAGTTCTTGTTAGATTTTTGAATACTTGAATTTTCAAATGAATGAGGAAAGACTGATTACTTTGTTATAACTTCACTAAACAAACATAGGGTTTCCACAATCTCGTAATATGCAAATACACATAACAATTAGGCTGTTGGCTAAATCAAGTAAAAAACATGAAAAATGTTTAATTATTTATATGAGCTGAATGCCTTTATTGGTCAGCCTGATAGCCCTATCACAGTGAAAGGTAGTGATTAATGCACTGTTCTAACAGAGAGGAAAAATAGGTTGAAAACCATTCAAGGAGAGAAAAGATTTCTCCCTAAATCTGTTAAGTAAGCTATAGGATATTTAGTGAAAATTGAGTATAATTTTTTTTCTTTTTCTTTTTTTTTTCCAGATGCATTTTTTTTCAATATATCCTTGATATATTTCAGAGTTGTGTGTGTGTGTGTGTATTAACATATCAGGGTATATTTTGGTAACTGTTTGTTATCGTTTAATCTGATAAGCAGCCAAAAACCGCACAGCCGCTCGC
>NW_009227390.1:0-1725 GCF_000690835.1 Fulmarus glacialis | reverse complement strand
CCTCATCCAGATCGTTGATAAAGATACTGGACAGGACTAGCCCCAAAAACTGGTTACATTCACACAATACCTATTAGATGCCCAAACACCCTTCAATACTTCTTTGGATGTATGCAATCATGAATATATGGTCTCAGTAAGATGGTTGAAACACCTTGTATTGCAAACAGAACTTGGCTTAGTCCCCTAATCAAAATTACTTTAAGGCTGCTACCCATGTTTTTCCAGTGCACTGAAGACACAGTCTGAGGCTTATTCCATTCTCAGTGGTTTTGCTGTTGTTGTTGTTTTGTTTTCTGTTAAATCCTTCAGGCTTTGATATTGTGCTCTGAAGTATTGCTGTTGTATGCCTTTTGCAAGAGAAAGCCATGCTAGAAAAGATTTACGGAAGGTATCTTGATCAGAAGAAACCTGATAGACTTGATACAGTTCCTTCATGACGGTGGACATGACTTCAGTGCAAAAAATTACTGAGCCCAGTAAGGGGAATTGACTTAGACTGAAATCAGTGATGCGCTAACAAAAGAGAGGAGTCTTGCGGGGAGGCAAAGACCTGACTGAATCCAGATAGAAGACAATTAAGGAGAAAATTTTTTTTAATGGGAAAAGAGAGAGTGTTGCTTACTGCTTGTCTAAGCTGAAGGCACGGAGGTTTATTCCACGTACTGCACTAAGAGTAAAGGCAAGCTTTGAAACCAGGAGAAGAGAGATGAACTGGAAACCAGCATTGCTGCAGACCAAACAACTTTTCTAGACACTTCACTCCATGCTTTACTGAAAGTTCAACAGTGATGGAAAAGTCAATCTGATTTCTACCCCTGAGAGTTTTGCATCCTTGAGGTTTCTATGTTTGAAGCTGTCTACAGCTCTGAGTTAATTCTGAGATTCTTAATCACTTTACACAAAGCGATATCCAGTGCCAGGTGAAAAGTTTGAATTAAATTAAAGCTATGGCCAACATCTTAAGTGGGGAATATATTTCAAAGGCTATGTGAGCCATTTTCCTCCAAAATCTGCTTGCTATGCAAAAACCAAGAAGTTTCCTTAGCAATAAGCATTTCCTCTTAGGGAGAGCATAAGACTTGCTCTCCCAGAACATATCTACTATGGATTATTTATCCCATTATCTCTGTGTAAGACAGTGTTAACGAAAAGGCATTCATTACTGCTCAGTCCCTACATTTGCGTATTGTTTTTTACCTCCTGAAGATGTGAACAATAACACACTTAATGGAGGCTAGCGTAAGCTTTTATTACTGCAGTTAAGCTGGCATGTCTAAACAGAAATGAAAATGCTAGAATTCTCTTTAAAGTACTAATGAATCTTTTCCAGAACTTCTATTGAGACTATATTGTTTTGCTAGTGTCCCCACAAAATAATGGATTCAATTAGTCTTGTTATTTCTTCTAGCCGTCTGAAAGCATTTCACATTATTACTTTATCTGAAAGAGTTATTTATTTCACATTAGAGATAAACAGTGGTTTTTACATTACTAACAATAACTAATAAATGTTGATGCTCAGCCAAATTATTTTATAGCCTTGAAAATTAAATATATTCATTCACTGTCTATGCTTTTTCCACTAGGAAAGGAGCCCCATTAATAAATCCCTGCAGAGAATTTTTCCTCAACAAAGCAGGCGTCTGGCTGGGAACCTGGAAAGGCTGCCTGTGGGGGTGTTCAGAAAAAGCAAGCTTGATTTCTTTTCCTGGTGACTGGGGT
>NW_009227389.1:0-215 GCF_000690835.1 Fulmarus glacialis | reverse complement strand
GGTGGGAACACGAGCAGGACAGAGCGACACACAAGAATAACGACAGAGAGAGAAAGACAGGGATTTTGAGCCTCACAGAGGGATGAAGAAAGAAGGAGAGGGATCAGGAGCCCTGTGGAGAGATGGAGGAAGACTAAAAAAGAGAGGGGGTCAGGGAGCAGCAGTGAGGGACAGTGAGAGTAAGACATGGACAGGAAGAAGGACAGCGACAGTGG
>NW_009227388.1:35314-76567 GCF_000690835.1 Fulmarus glacialis | reverse complement strand
GCTGGCTGGGGTTAAACCACGACAAAAAGTTAATTCAGAGAAAGTTCATCAGGTGAAAAAGGTAAGAAAGCTGGCTGCACTGAAGCTGTTCCTCAGCTTCTGAAAAGACCCATCTTGCACACTGCAAAACTGTAATAGATGCACAAGCTAGCATGGGTGCTAAAAGGTGCATTAGATGATGTTCACAGAAGGTAGTTTAGAGACAACGAGGTGCTGTCCAGGCATCAACGAGTGTATAGTGTAGATGTGTCTCAAGAGACCGGCTTGCTTAAGTTTTCATAGCCTGGCTCATTGGAAGACATTAGGTTGCTTCTAGTTTAGGCTATCTTTGCAGACTACAGAGATTACAGCCTTATGTGCATAGGGCACGTGGGAAGCATATATTGCTTCCTGCTGTCTTTTGTTTCTATTGTTAATAATATAAGCAAGGAGCAAAGCTGTATGCTGAGGTTTCCCTATTGAATCCTGTGACCCTTAATTGGGCCCAGTATTTAAACAGATTTTTTTTTTAACTGAAAGATATTCTGTCTGCTCCAAATACTTTGTAAACTAAAAACCCTAATAGTTTGCAAATAAAACTGGGCTCCCTCTAGGACAGTGTAATTTTAATCATATGCAGGCTTGATTCTGATCCCACTGGGGGATCAGACTGGCCACCCTATTCGGAGCCAGGCAGAATTGACTTCTATCCTTAAAAACACAGCCACGTTCACTGCAGCATTTGGAAAGAGTCTCTTGTGGGCAAAATGATTCAGCTTACACTTGTTGAAGTTTATTGTGCTATTTGGCAAAACGTGTCTACTTCTATTCATACCAGGTGTCGGAGTAGAAGGATTTATGCTGAGGAAAAACAAAATATATCACACAGCAATAAAATAGAAAAATCAGAAAATAACTGGATCTTTTTTTTTTCCGTTTTTCAGAATATTGCAACACTTTCACACTACTGCTGAAGATTACACCATCATTTTCACATCTGGATGCACAGCTGCACTTAAACTGGTAGCAGAAGCATTCCCTTGGATACCTGAAGGCACAAAGCAACCCAGCAGTCGATTTTGTTACCTAACTGACAGCCACACATCTGTGGTGGGTATGAGGGCGATAACTGCCTCAATGAATGTCTTGTCTGTTCCAATAAAACAAAAGGAAATCTTGTTATCAGAAAAAAACAGGTTACCAGCTGAAGAACAAAACTGCACAACACCTCATCTTTTCTCTTATCCAGCTCAGAGCAATTTTTCTGGTACCAAATATCCCCTTTCATGGATACAGGACATAAAATCTGGAAAACTCCACCCCATCAAAATACCAGGGAAGTGGTTTGTTCTACTAGATGCAGCTTCGTATGTGAGCACTTCTCCATTAGACTTGGGAGTTCACCAAGCTGATTTTATCCCCATCTCATTCTATAAAATCTTTGGATTCCCGACTGGTTTAGGAGCGTTATTGGTAAACAACCGGATTGCCCCCCTCTTGAGGAAAACCTATTTTGGAGGTGGAACTGCAGCTGCCTATCTTGCAGGAGAGGATTTTTATTTCCCAAGGAAATCTATAGCAGAAAGGTAAGGGTTTGTTTAATAAAACAGGGTTTTTTGCTGATACTGTTTGCGTCAGACAAATGTCTTAGGGTCGGTGCATGCACTGGGCTGTGACATCTGTGCTTCTTTATGCAGTTGGATAGGTATTTCACATCTAACTCTGTTTTCTATTTAGTATTCTTTTTTCCTATCTAAAAAACATAACCTGAAATATCTGTCTTCCTTCCTTGATCTAGTTTGTTACAACTGGTAAAAATATAAGGCTTCATTCAGTGACATAAAGGTCAGTCCATGCATTTTAAAATTTGTATTTAAGGTACTTCAGTGGAACCCTGATTTGTTTTAGAAGCTCTGCACCTGGAGCAGCCAGGCCAAGGTTGATCACACAGTATAATCACCCTCAGTGAAACTGGAAAGTAAGGTCTGTGTATTTCACTGGAGAGGTGGCATGCTTTAGTCTCAAGAGAAGTTTTATCAGAATAACACATGCAGCAAGATAAATTACCTAGGACAAATATTTGTAGTGCTCTTCTTCCCTGACGGAGGTTCTGGAGAAGCTGTGAAGCTCTCCTACAGAAAATAGAGGACACCTAAAGCAGGTCAAACATACACACATTAGGAAACGCAAGGCAATGGATAAGTTTCCCCAGTCCCTTAACACATTGAAATGCCACTCTTAGGGATGCTTGGTCTCTTTGCCTCTCTCCCTCACGCCAGCAACAGCTTACATAAATGCAGTAAAGAGTCTGCCTTCCTGTCTCACATCCATTACATCTGCACAAAGGAAATGCTTGAGATCAGCATTTAATATTACATTATAGTTCTTGGGAGAGGCTAGAGGTGAAAAGGAGAAATAGTAAGAAAAGCCATTCGTGCCTTGCATTTGTTCATGGATGTGTATTCAGCAGCACAATGTCCTGCATCTCCCATGATGTAAATGTCTAACCTTTCACTGTACACGTAGTAATGCATAATGATGCTTCATGTGTGTGCACCTCTTCTAGGTGTATGCTCTGAGTGCTGCTGTGGGGTTTTGATTCTGGACTGGTAAACGCAGGGGCTGGCAGCATTAGCCTGGCTCTCTTGCCGTATGAGGCCATGCGTTATTTCTGAAATGGAAATTGGTATGGTGAACGTCCAGTTAAACTTTTAATTTAGAAATAAAAACAACAGGGAAACATTGCCGTTCTGACCTCTGTTTCTGGTTTTTCAAACCAAAAAGGCTTTGAAGTGCAGCACTCACTGAAAGTCAGGATGAAAGGGCATAAAAATCATGGGATTCTAGGGCGCTCCTGCATCACCTGCAAGCCAAGGAGAAAACCTGCTTTAATTTGACCTGGGCAGGCTCTAATTTCTGAGTGGCTTTTCTAGAGGTAGTTGAAACACAATTCCTGAGATTGCACAGTGGATAAAAATATCTGAAATGCATTTTAGATCTCAATTCTGCTTTTATACTTTTTTTAATTAAGAAAGGAAAGGTATGTGGGAACCTTGAGGGGAGCTCTATCTCTGGTATCTTTTTCAGGAGTTTTTGGAGGTTGACTAATTATAAGCCTTTCAGGTATTTGAGGCTCGCACTGCTTTCAAGGGCTTTTTTTACTGGATCAGAAGAAGGGCCTGCTTTCACCTTTTTCTACTACAGAGTTATAAACAAAGGAATTTGTCCAATTTGATTTCTCAGGCTGGGTACAGAGTGTCTAATCTTGGTATGAGGGAACCTAACTCAAATAATCAAATTTGACAGCTGGATACCCAGGCATGTGATATATTTCCCATTATACACCAAAGTGTCACGCAGACAGTCTGAGTCATTGTACATAGGTAAATATTTACATTTGTCCTCATCTAATCCTTTGGTTATTATTTGAAAACCTAATATTTAAAAGTTCATGTTTAGAGCATTATTGATGCTATCCGTAATCCCTAGTGAACTGTGGTGACTTAAAATCCTACCTGGAGAGGCTTGAAGTTTTTAAAGGTAGGTCAGCAATGAGGATAACCACTTTCTTGAAAAAAGCAGCATTGAAATTCTAATCAATGTCCTCCAAGCTATTTCATCCATTTTTTTTTTTCTTTCAGATGTTACGGGGTTTTGCTTTGTTATGTTTTTAAAGTGTTTTCCTGATAATAAAATACAGAGACAGAGCAGTTAGGAGCAGAACTACTACACTTCAAATGAAATGCCAGGCCACCGTGGCCAAAGCTAATATGATTACCTTATCTGAGGGCCATGTTTCCATTTCTTTGCTAGTGACTGAAACACCTGGGTCATTATTTCTCATATAAGCAGCAACTCTAGCCAGGTTTTATCCCTGCCAAATTGCAGTAAGGAGCCTCCGTCCTTGGAGGTATCCAAACCCAACTGGAGAAGGCCTGAGCAACCTGCTCCAGCTGGATATGCTTTCGGCAGGAGGTTGGACTGGGGATCCCTAGAGGTCCTTTACAGCCTGTGTGCTTCTGTGATTGATTCTGCACACCTCTACTGAGCTCCATCTGCATTCTCTGTTTAGGCATGTCTTTGTGATTTCAAAAGGTTGATTTCTTAAAATAGTTTTTTAAAAAAAGCTTGTTTACAGTGCTGGATTAATACTGGGATTGTATACACTGAAACATGTCATTTCATGTGGTAATTCATAAGGAAACGTGAACTCTAACAAATACCATCAGAAAAGTGGATTAAAATATGTGTATCTAAATACTGTTAGCAGAAGGTATTCCCCATCCACGCATAATCAAACTGCAGTGTACTAAGGAAATGGCTTTTTCTAAGTCAAGGTGAAACTTGAGTGGAGATGTGTAATGAGAGGGTGTTTATTCATCTTTCCTTCCCAGGACTGTCAAAATGGTTACCTTTTGTCTTAATGGATACAGCTTTTGCTAGTGCTTCTTGTACTTTATTTTGTTGTTCTTGCTATATAAATTATTCTATCGCAACTCTCTTACATTCCTTTAATACCCTTAAATCACTTCCACGTTTTTCCATTTCATGGAAGTAGCCAGTCTTCCTATCTCAATTTTTAAAATCATGTTTATTGTATTTTCATCCTTGTATCAAACAGCTTGACAAATTATTATTATCATTCACAAATCTAGCCTCATTTCCCTTTTTTTTTTCTGCACAGCATGAGATAATAAAATAATATGATTATGTATAGCAAGAATTCAGCGATAAAATATTCATCATCTGCCCTATTTTTCTTTTGTATCTGGGAGTGCTATTCAGAATCTGATCATCCTGGAATTTATGACTAAGGGAAAAGAAGCTGTTGTGTTATCTGTAAATTGGATATCTGCATCTTAGTCTACCGGTGTAAAATATCTAGTGCATTAGCTGTTGTGTGTTTTTCATTTCCAAATGCATTTTCAAAAGCTTTGGAAATCCAGATGGCATGACTTTGTCCCTGGTGAGTTTTAGTGGCTCTCACCTCTGCTGCTTGAATGATTTGGCAGCCCCAAAGCAGCACCCACACTTTTGTAGTCTATGATGCATTGTACTTAACCAAAGCAGGTTTCTTTATTCTTGATGCTGTAGCTTTTTATGTGTGAAGTGATTCAGTGGCTGATATATATGACCTGCAGATAAAAGGTTAGATCCCTTAAATTCTGCAGGAAATGTCCTTAATTAGGGCCCACCCACGTACTACGGTGGAGAGCTATGCTAGAGATCACTAGAACAACTCTGTGCATGCCTATGCAGGTATACATACAGTGACATGGTTTGGATCCTCAATTGCATGCTAAGTCTGTGCATGCTGAGGGGAAAGGAAGGAAGGAGTGGAAAATGGAGGCAGAAAGGTAGGAATGAGAGCTATCACTAGGATCCCAAGAGCTGGAGCTGGAGACAAAATCCTCAGGCTGGGTGGTGGACATGGAGCAGCTGGAGAATCTCATGGGAAAAAGCTGGTTTTCTGCTTGAAGGTGTCTCTTTAGCATTATTGCATGTTTCTGTCAGCATGGAAAGAAAGAATATAGTGACAGGTGCTGGTTTATTCTATAGAAACTCTTCATAGTGCTGAGAAATCACCTAAGGACTGGACTGTGTGTAGAAGAGCACAATACTTAATGCACATGCTCATCTTGTAGTCTAGCGTATGTCCACTGACTCCTCACTCAATGGCTCTGTCTGTCTGCCCATGATTATTTTAACGTGGTAAGTGGGCTTAAGTATCACCCTGTTGACTAGTACTTTTTGTTCAAAGCATTTTGTTATGCTGCTTCCATGTTTTTGTGATGTTTAGAGATCTCCAGACAGGACCACTTATGGGTAAATTTCCAAATCCATAAAATTCCTGAACAAACATCCTTTCAAACAGCAGTTATGACTTTCAGATGAGATACTTGGGAAGTGACAGGGGTCTTCATCTAACCTCTAATGGGCATTTGCACCTTGAGGCTCCCTTCTGCACCTGACAGAACTATTGAAGCCGCTGACAGGGACTCGTAAGCCTGAACAGGCAACGAGAGGATAAGCAAGTCTCTTCCTTCTCCTCACCCCCCAGTGCCACCCCGTCATGCACAGATGAAAGGCCGGAGGCCATTGAGCAGAACTGTGTAGGACTCTCGTGGTTTAACCCCAGCCAGCAACTAAGCCCCAGACAGCCACTCGCTCACTCCCCCCTGGTGGGATGGGGGAGAGAATCGGAAGGGTAAAAGTGAGGAAACTCGTGGGGTGAGATAAAGACAGTTTAATAGGGAAAGCAAAAGCCCCACGCGCAAGCAAAGCAAAACAAGGAATTCATTCATTACTTCCCATCAGTAGGCAGGTGTTCAGCCATCTCCAGGAAAGCAGGGCTCCATCACATGTAATGATTAGACAAAATTGGGAAGACAAAACGCCATCACTCCGAACGTCCCCCCCTTCCTTCTTCTTCCCCCAGCTTTGTATGCTGAGTATGACGTCATATGGTATGGAATATCCCTTTGGTCAGCTGGGGTCAGCTGTTACTCTTTCCTTTCTCTGCTGAAGTGTAAGTATCTGCTGGAAAGCTTCACGCAGTCTATATTGTTACTTCGCAGGATATCCAAGGTGGCAGTTGATATTTTCTGTGTTTTTCTGCCAGCCATCACTATAGCCAGCCAGCTTCTTCAGTATTTGATGCAAAGGAAAGTTTTGCTTAATTTTTTTTCTAACTCCCACCATAAGGAGGCATTCATATGTCATTTTGCACTCTAATCCTCCAGGTGATTTTTTTTTTCAATAGTGAAGTTGTTTCATTGCCTGAAAACTCAACATAGTCAGAATAAACTGAAAATTGTAAATCAGTGAGCCTAACGGAATCCTGTGGGGATCACTTTTGATCTTGATTCACCATGGGATTCACCTTAAATTAGTGCATCTGGGATAAACTGAAAGCAGTGCCTCTGGTAAATGCTTGTAGAGTGCAACCAAACACTTAAAAACATGTTTGTGAACTTGGATTAGTGGGCAGTCACCCAAAGAGAAGCAACAATGTAGGTAAAACTTTGGAGAAACAATAATTGGCAGTCAGCCCCACCTCTATTCAGTTGTACAACTCTTGGATGTCCTTATTTATATTCTCAACCTCTTGCCTTGAAAACCCCTTTCAGTTTTGAAGACAGCCTTTATTCTTGAACTTTTGTTTGAGCAGCTGGTGTTGCATTTCTTTTTAGCTACACAGCTGGAGAAGATTGGTGGTTAGGGTCTTCCAGGTTATACAAAACCCTAGTTCAGTGCTTCCCACAGAGGTTCAGACAGACACCTCCCAGAGAACAGTCAGCTGTAACTACCAGGCTTTTGCAGCAGAGATTTTGGAAAAAAAAGCAATCACCTTCTGCTCTACTCCTCAAGTGTCTGCTCCCATGTTTTACAGAGTCCAGAGCCACAGAAGGTGCTCTCCTAAGTAAGCTCTTTACTGTGTCCCAGGGAGAAATAAGATTTGAGTTGTGTTTTCGTCCTCAGTGTTTCCTATTGCACAGTTGGGAAATCCCAGTCTGAAGTGGGTCACATATAGGGCTTAAAGCTGTAAATGCTAGGAATGAGCCAAAAAGATAGGCATCATATTGGTTAATGTCTAAAAGTTTGGGTCTCTTGCAGCATGCAGTTACAGTGTACAAATTCCCAAACTAATTTTAATCAAACCAGTTCAGGTCCTCAGAGCAATGTAGCCACAGTGCCACAAGATACCCATGCCAGGCAATTTACAATGCCTCCGAGGAAGATACTACATTTAGGCACACTGGAGTGTCTTTGTGCTAGGCTGCAATCTACAGTATGGAAATAAATACAGGGGGAGGTGTTTTTTTCAGGCAGGGGAGGTAGTGGATCTTGCACGCTTCTTAGCAATGTTCAGCAAAATAAAATTAATAAAAAACAGAAATGAAAAGAATTTTAAACTGTACTGTGAATTCTCTTACTTGGAAGTAGGCTGAACTAAACTAAGAATGTTTCTTCTTTCATTGCCAAAGTCTCACTGAAAGCCAGTAGTAATCATGTGCCTAATGTAGTCACATGCCTAGCGGACAAGGCTCATGTAAATCACATCAAGCATCAATCTGTATTGTTAAGTATGTCCATCCCAGTATATGACTAGCACCAAATTATTGACTTCTGATATAAACCTTATAAATTGTTAGGGAGCTACAATGCATGTATTTTTAAATAAAAGAAAGAAATTTGGAGCTCATGATAAAATGCATTTTTCTTAAAATATAAAGTGTTTTGAGATGATAGCAAGAGAGAAAGGAATTCTGTTATATACCAGAACTTGATTTTGCCTTTAATCAAATACAGTAAAAATTCTGCCTAAACCAGGATGTATCTTTGCAGTCGTTGTGGCTAGCAAGTTGTCATGACATAGTTTTACCCTATGTTCTTATACTCAAATTTAGAATCAAACCTTTTTCCTAAGTCTTCTTCAAGAGGCTTTGTGAATTTCTAGCACCGGCTATTAGGATTTTACAGCATTTGTTTTCAGGTGATAAATTTATTGTATGCTTTTTGTTGTGCTTTGTGGATTTTACATTTGTGATTAACTTGTTTGATATATGAGGAAAAACAATAGTAACTTGTTTGGCAGAAGAATCACATTTTTTTCTTCACCATTTGTACTGTGTACTAAGAATATCTTGATATTAGCATGTAAAAGGGTGAGACTGGCTTTTTGACCCAGACGATATTTACAACATGCAAGTCCTGTTCAGGTAATGTTAAGGGATTGATTTACTTCAAAGTGCAGGAATTAAAGCTTTTGCTCTCTTTTTACCTCAGGCAGTTCTTAGGAACAGGAATTGCTGTAAATACTCCATGGTATAGTATATAATTAGTATAACGCTCTTCGTTTGACTCCTGAAGTCTTAGAGACAAAAGCATAAGCTAAGGCAGACATACGGAAGAGCTGTAAGTAGTATCAGGGGGTCAGTTTAGATATTTAACATTATTTTAACCTAGTTTTTATGTGCTCCAAGTCCTCTGCTCTGTGTGTGTGTGTTTTAAATACTTCCACAGTGATGCTGAAATTGTTCCGAGTTGGCTACTGAAAGTTTATTGGCTCCTTTGGAGTGAGTTTAATCTTGGTTTAGAGAGTGCAGCCTGAGATGGGCAGAAAGCACTGAGCCCTGGCAGGAGCATGTGCTTCCTGCGGGCCTGGCCCTGCACGGGGCATGTCCCTACACCTCTCCAGAATCACCCAAGAAAGGATGAATCCTTCTCACATCTTCCCTCCTTCCTCAGGAAAGCAATTACTGCTTTTTCTAACCTTTGGTGGGGGGCTTCCCTGCTCCTTCCTTGTGCTATAGTAGCTCTGCTACCCAAGCAGAGGAAGAGTGGTAAGAAGGTCATCAGGGCAGGGAATGACCACGACAAGGGGTTTATTTTTTCCATTTTGGGATTTTTTAAAGCATGAGATGATGTGAGTGGGAGAAAGGCATGAACTAATAGAAATGAGAAAAAGTAGAATGGAGATGACAAAAACGGAAGAAAAGTTGAAACAACACGTCTGTAAGGGTGGCAGCCCCAAGCCCTAGATGTGGTGATGCGAGGTTGCTGCTGCGAGTGTGGCAGCTCTGCGTGGGGAGAGGCACGTCTGCTCCTGGAGCTGACCCACCCACACAAGAGGGGGTCCTTCAGACAGGATGGGGGGGGCTGTCTTGGGAAGGGGTTTTCTTCATGAACCGTTAGCAATGGGGAGGGAAATTATAGAAATACGGCTCAATGTCTCTGTCTCTTTACGTGTCTCCGATCTGCGAATGGGTAGCAACGGCTCGTCGAAAACTGTCACGAGTTTTGGATCAGGGCCATTCCCGTCAGCACGTACCAAAGCTTCTGGCATGTCTTCTGCACGGATGCTGCCACAGTGGGCTCCAAAGCAGTCGTTGCAATCTGTGGTTTCCACAGGTCTTTCTGTTTTCGGGAGTAAATGAGTCTGAACTGCAGGATACTACTGTGCACAGCTGCCGTACCGCCCAGACCCTCTGCCAGCTGGGTGGACTTCGCACCACAGACTGAGACACTCGGGTCCCCGTGTGAAGTTGGAGCTCGCAGGCTTGCTTGCTCACGGCTGTGAAGATAAATTTTAATGTCCCGTGTCCGGATGGGAGCTGAATCCCTTATGGCCCTCTCTGTTGCCAGGTAGAGCAAAGCAGCCGGGGCCATGAACCCCATGCCAGTCCATTTGCTAGGGCTGATGGTAAGCCGGTGCCCTTGCAAGCGCAGCTCCATGGCAGGCCGTGGGTGTCTCTCCAGAGACACACACCCAGGGAGCAAGGTTGTCTGGCTGCACAAACCCTGCATTTTGAACCATTTTGGTTTCAACAGTTTTGTCATTTTCCCATTGAAACCTGTTGCATTGTAAAATCGCATCCAGCTCTGCTGCGCAGCTCCTTGCCCGGGGCTGAGTTTCGCACAGAACCGAGGTATTTGTGCCGGGTAAATCAAGGATCGTTTTGGATGCGTAGAGGAGAAGGTGTGGGGTGAGGAGAACGGGCATCACCCACCCAGGCCTCTTTGCGGGAACAGTGATGGGGAACAACTTTTAGACTTAGGAAAGAGTATTGAGTTGGGTTTTAAAACAGAGTAATGCAGAGCAATGAAAGCAGTGGGGAGGGGAATATTGGTGTCTTCTCCAATTCAGAAAAGGACTGAAGCATATATATTTAAGTCAATCTCTGGTTCAGAAACTTCTCTGAACATTAATGGGGACTTCAGCTTGTAGCTTAGGTAGAATAGGTTTATGCTAATTGCAGTGCTGTATTTCTGTGTGGATCCTTTTGGAAGCAAAACTCTTAGGAAATACTTATCTTCTCCCTTTATAGTAGATCCTGTCCCCCTACTATTTGTGTGGGTTTGGGTTATACTTTTTGGTGGGCAGGGGGCAGAGAGAGGCGTGGTGGAGTGCCTGGCAATTAAAATTACTGGCTGAATGTAATCCAAATTTAGTTCTTCCAAAATGGGATGGGGCTAGGTCATTTCCTTTCACATTTTGTCCTTAATGCAAATAATCATTATACAATGAAGAAGTATACTCCTCTAATAGAAACTGATACTAAGTTTATGTCAGGAAATGCCTGACCGCAAATGATGAAGCATCTCCTCTACTATAACACACTAATGCACTATAGTGTCATGAGTTGATGTTAATCTTCTTGCTTACTTTTATTTGCCCTTTTCAGGAAGAAGGTGCTAAAAATCAGTGGTTTTCAGCCTGTTGTGCATGGATCCCTCGAGATCCATGAACTCACCATGAAGGCTCCACAAAGGAGACCGAGACACCTTCATATATCATGTGGCAACCATATATGTGATGTTTCAAAACAGATCTTCACCTTCGCTGGCTTTTTTTCTAGTCCAGTGACTTCCTTCCACTCAAAATCATGCTTCTAAAATCTTTTTTGAAAGGTATTCTTGATCAGACTTATTCTTGTCAGTATCATCAGAGACAAGTCTGTTAAGAAGGATATACGTTTGCAGTCTAAATAAAGTCTGAATACAAGAGAGCAAGCTGAAATGCCCATAAAGGTTTGCCTGTTAATAGCAGAAGACTCTCAAAACCATCTTAAATTTAATGACTCAGATTATGTGAGTTCTTATGTGATACCCATATTATTTTATATTTTATTTATAGCTAAGCTATAGAGAACTACTTTTTAAAAAAGTTTAGTGGTCACTGGCTTCGTAGTGGGGAAAAACAGATACACAGAAACAGAGTAATTTAAATGTTTAGATGATACTACTCAGGCTAGTATCTAAGATTACAAGTACAAGCACGGGGTTGTTTTTTTTTTTCATCTTCTTACTAGTCAAATATATGCAAGAGTGCATCTGGCAGTTGTGCTCTTGGGAACCTGTGAAAGAAACATCTACAGGCTTCCCAAACAGATTTAATTCACAAGAAAAAGGAAAATATTGATGCTCTTGAGAAAAAAAGGTTTTACAGTCTTTCTTGACTTTCACGTGTAAGCAATGGTTTGTGAAACAGGAAATACTCAGATTTGATTAACACTTGGCTGTCACATTTCAGTTTGTTCATGTTCAATTAAAAAATTTAGAGGGATTCTGTAGCATTATTATAATCTGCTTTTTCCATATCTAGGCATTTATACTATCAAATAACATCTGCTATGGCTTAATAACGGAGTCAAATGATTGTAATAGCTTTATTTTTGGTGAATTTAATGATAAAAAGTTTTAGAGTTACAACAAGGAAAGTACTTACGCTGAAAGGATTGTGTCTCCTATTTCATACTTTATGGCAGACATTTTGCAGTTATGTTTTCAGGTAGTTCTCTGAAGTGGCCTCTTTTCTTTTTTTTTGATTGCTGCTGATGCCAACAGTTTGTAAGTTTAGCAATATAGATTGCATGGATTTTCATTGTAACATCCACTGCTAAAAAGTGGTTAGTATGAATCTAACTCTTCTTATCACTCAGCTTGGCCTAAATTAGAGATGTCTTGGTTGATCTTAAGTTAGCTACACTAATATATGATCAGTTTAAGTGAGAAAAATAGCATGTTGCTTTTGTCAGTGACAGATTTAGCATAGTCTGTCCTCTTGAGCAAAACAATAAATGAATGCTAAGTAACAGTAACCCAGTTAACCCTTCCTACAAACGCAAATGTTTTGGGTTTTTTTTTAAGTTTTTCTGCTGTCAGTATACAAATGAAGGCAGTTGCTTTGAAGTCCTCATCAGTATTAAAGAAGGATATTGTTCATGTCAGATTATGTTTAGGTCTTGTTTGTTGTGTATATACATTTTTCCTGTATTTCATCATAATGGGTTATTTTAGAAGGACCGTTTCAAAATAAAGAGCCAGAGTCGTTGTTAGCCTTAGATTTTTTGACTTTGTCTTGAGAAAGATAAAAGATAAAATAAACCTTGCATGAGCTTTTATCAAATTAAACAAAGCATGTATGCATATAAGAAATATAATCCTTCGCTGTGGAATACCAATATGTGGACACCAAGCTATCTCTAATCATCTTTTACTGATAATCATTTGTAACATTTTCCTAGTGTCATCTTGACTATGCGGTTCTAGTATAATTCAAATCACATCTCTGTGTGACAGAAATCTTTCAAAATAAGGTTTCACACATCAGATGTTTACACATGAGGCTGTTCTTTCTTTTAAAGAAATAAATTTCATGTCAATTTGACTGCCAGCATAATTTAGAAAGCACCAGTAATGCAGTGAGCATTTTGAGTCCAATGGTCTGAATATTAGAGCTTTGTTTGTATAAGAAAATAAGGATGCTGTATGTTGTTTTGTTGAGTATCATAAACTTAAATGTGGTTACGAAAGGCCAAAGCTCAATTAGAGTTGAAACTGGCTACTGCTGTTTCAGATAACAAGGGCGTTTTTAAGTATGTTAATAGCAAGAGGAAGTCTAAAGGAAACAGTGGACTGATACTTTTTGAAGATGGTCATCTGACTACTAGCAATGAAGAAAAAGCGGAGGCATTCAATGCGTGTTTTGCCTCAGGCTTTATTAATACTGATAGACCTTGGGCTGCCTGGTCCCCCGAGACAGAGGACCACAAGTGTGGGAACAGTGACTCTCCATTTTGGACACTTGGGACACTGAAATTGTAAGGGAACAGCTGTATCAGCTGAATGTTTACAAGTCCATGGGGCCTGGTGGGATTCATCCCGGAGTACTGAAGGAGCTAGCGGATGTTATGGCAGGACCCCTCTCGATCATCTACCAAAGGTCTTGGGAGTCTGGGGAGGTCCCTGCTGACTGGAAGCTAGCCAGTGTTATTCCAATCTACAAGAAGGGTGTGAGGAAAGACCCTAGAAACTACAGACCTGTTAGTCTAACTTTAGTTCCTGGACAAATTATGGAGAAGATTATACTGGGTACTACTGAAAGGTATTGGAAGAACAATGCAATCATCAGGCACAGTCAACATGGGTTCACAGAAAGTCAGTCCTGTTTAACTAATTTGATATCCTGCTATGATAGGGTCACCCACATTCATCAGGCACAGTCAACATGGGTTCACAGAAAGTCAGTCCTGTTTAACTAATTTGATATCCTGCTATGATAGGGTCACCCACATAGTGGATGAAGGGAAGGCGGTGGATGTAGTTTTTCTGGATTTTAGTAAGGCTTTTGATACTGTCCCTTACAGCATCGTTCTGGACCAGTTGTCCAGCTGTGGGATGAGCGGGTTTCATAGTGCGCTGGGTGAGGAACTGGCTGAAGGGCAGGGCTCAAAGGGTTGTAGTGAATGGGGCTACATCTGTCTGGCGACCAGTCACCAGCGGTGTTCCTCAGGGCTCATTTCTAGGGCCAGTTCTGTTCGATGTATTTATCATATGTTTGCTGATGATACCAAACTGGGAGGTGCTGTTGACTCTGTTTAGGGACAAGAGGCCTTACAGAGGGATCTAGATAGATTGGAGCACTGGGCAACGATAAATGCGATGAAATTTAACAAGTCCAAATGCAAGATTCTGCACCTGGGATGGAGTCATGCTGGGCAGAAGTATAAGTTGAGAGAGGAGTGGCTGGAGAGCAGCGCTGCAGAAAGGGATCTGGGGGTGCTGGTCAACAGCAGGCTCAATATGAGTCAGCAGTGTGCCCTGGCAGCCCAGAGGGCAAACCGCGTCCTGGGGTGCATCAAACACAGCATAACCAGCCAGTCAAAAGAGGTGATCATCCCGCTGTATTCAGCATTGGTGCGGCCTCACCTTGAGTGCTGTGTGCAGTTCTGGGCCCCAAAATTTAAGAAGGGTGTGAAGGAACTTGAATGTGTCCAGAGGAGGGCAACAAAGCTGGCGAAAAGGCTGGAAGTCATGTCCTGTGAGGAGTGGCTAAGGACATTGGGTTTGTCTAGTTTGGAGAAAAGGAGGCTGAGGGGCGACCTCATTG
Source organism: Fulmarus glacialis (assembly GCF_000690835.1). Classification (NCBI taxonomy): domain Eukaryota; kingdom Metazoa; phylum Chordata; class Aves; order Procellariiformes; family Procellariidae; genus Fulmarus; species Fulmarus glacialis. The sequence goes on along the minus strand of NW_009227388.1, from coordinate 61,692 downwards.
CTCTCTACAGATTCCTGAGGAGGGGACGTGGAGAGGGAGGTGCTGAGCTCTTCTCCCAGGGATAGGACGCGTGGGAATGGTTCAAAGCTGTGCCAGGGGAGGTTTAGACTGGACATTAGGAAGCATTTCTTTACCGAGAGGGTGGTCAAACACTGGAACAGGCTTCCTAGAGAGGTGGTCGATGCCCCAAGTCTGTCAGTGTTTAAGAGGCATTTGGACAATGCCCTTGATAACATGCTTTAACTTTTGGTCAGCCCTGAATTGGTCAGGCAGTTGGACTAGATGATCATTGTAGGTCCCTTCCAACTGAAATAGTCTATTCTATTCTATTCTATTTCTGGATTTACGTTGGTATAGCCGGATCAGGTGGACATCCTAAAAATCACCTTGCTTTCCATGAAGTAGAAATGCTCCTCTGAATTAACCTGGATGTCTCTGGAAGTTTGTAGATGTCATATACAAAATCTGTCTTTTGGAAATTTGCTTTTTTATCCAAGATCAGATATTTGCTCACAGTTATTTTAATACATACTCATCTTAAACCGTTCTTCCTATATGGAAAATCTTATTCTTCAGGGTCACATTGAATAATGGTATAGGAATGTTGCTTGACAGAGAGTCCTACCATTAATCTAATTAATTAGACATGAGATTTTTTTGATGCAGTTTTTAGTTTCTGTATTACATACTGAAAACACATGGACATCTTTCTGAAGGTATTAAATATTCCACAAATAGCCTCATCTTTCACTTCCTTTTCAAATATTTTCTGAAGTTGCCAGAATCTCTATTAAGTTTGACATCTTGCTCTTTCTGAAAAGTATTATTAAAGTCATTTGTTGAAATTTTGACTGCTGTTTCACTGAAGTGCAAATATTTCATGGGAAAGCATCACTTTAGGTGACTTCGTAATGTAAAAGGCAGACATCTTTCAGTCAAAATAGAATATTTGGTTGAAACTTCATAATTCTCCTTTAATTTACATGTAACTTGTATTTTGTGTAAGTTTTAATATTTAGTCATATTTTCATGGTTAGCATTAAAATGTGCAACATTTACTAATAATTTCATACTGAAGCTGCTGTAGTGTTTGCAAGGTCAAAGTATTTTTTTCATTTTCCTGTCACCATAACTTTCAAGATTTCAAATATTTTTTTTTGTGCTTACTTTAGTATGACCCTTTGCTAGCACAACACTTGTAGCCCCAGAGAGGTTGTATTCTGTTGTGCTAAAAGCCTAGGGAGAGCATTCGCAGGCTTTCAAAAACGTGACGCAGTAAATGAGAATAGCGTAAGCTCTTTGGGAGGAGAGTGACAGAACTGCTGTGAGGAGGCCTGTTGGCCCAATTCATCTCCTGTCGGACTCAACAGGAGACCTTTGATTACATTCTACATGCCAAATTTAATCCCTTTTAATCATTTAAATCAATTTTAAAAATACATGAATTCTCATTGATTATCTAGACATTTCTAGTTGATTTTCCTGGGCAGATTGCTGCAGAATTGGGGATGAGCAGGAAAACCACCTCTCTAACTGTTCATAAGAATTACACTGGTGGCATTTAATTAATGTGATGATTAAATTAGATCAACAAAAAAAAGCAGGACCATGCACTTTAGTTGACGTTTTCTAAAGAATTTGGGATTTTATATATGTGAATATATATAATATATATAAGGACGTAAGCAGGAAACCATAGCTGATTTACCAGTAGACAGATAACTATGGAAAAATTCCTTCCTGCAAGCTTTGACTGTGTGTAAGTATACATTCTAGATGTAACAACTTCAGGCAGCTGTAACTCTTCCTGTTCTCTGTTACCAAGTGGTGGGTTTACAATGAGTTTTACACACAGAGATGCAAAGTGCAATTTTAAATTTTAATGCGGACTAAATGCTGTGATGTGGCTAACCAGAACTTGATAAAGGACTTGGCATGCAAAATGTTTTAAATAACAGGATATAATGAAGCCAATTTTATCTTAATAACATGATTGCATTTCCAAGAAGGTTGAGCACCTTCATAATTTTCTTGTTTGTATTCTTTAACCTGTGTTGCTTATATAAGTTCACAACAGAGCACAGGTAAACATTATTAATGGAATTGATGTAAAACTTTAACCCCAGCCAAGAGGACATCTGAATGTGTTCAGCTTCTATACAAAATGTGAATCAAACTGTGCTATGCTACTCTCGTTAAAGGAGAATGGTGTCCTAAGTTGTTAGTGTGCCAGTTTGTAGTAGACATCCTAAATATTTTCTGTAAATCCTTCTATTATGGAATAAAGTATAAGAAGATTAATGTCCACAGTATGAACACACCTGCAGTCTTCATTTATATGAAATATGTATAGGAATGTAGATATATTCATTTTGTGTTCCCTAAAAATTTCTCTAATATCTGCATGCTGTTAACATTGTCACCAAATCCTTAATGTGATAGTATGCATACCTTAGTGGATGTGCTACCTTTTATGATCAACTATATGAAATTTTCAGAAATTCAGATTATTTGACGAATCAAACTTAACAGTATAAATCCGGTTAAAGTATAGCAAATACGGGTTTTATTTCGGTTCTCCATGTGCAAGAAAATGTAAATTAACACATACTTCTCCCATGCAGGGAGTGCTGAATAAGTTCTCATTTAATCTCCCTTCCTGTCTGATGAACACAAATGCTTGGCAATCAGAACTGTGAGCCAAAGATAAAGGAAGATTTCTTATCCTAGCCTGGTTTATTTAAATTATGAGCTAAAGCAGGGAATGTGAATCTTGAAGAGATCATTTTGTAGTTAATGAAGCAGTTACAACAGCCAACGAGATCTACCTTCAGCTATTTAAATGGCCGCAGGAATGTTAAAAATTTATTATGATCATAAGAATTCTCAGCAGAACATCTTATTTAAGTAAACTTTTCTTATCTCTGCTGCTTTCCCAAGTTAAAGATTAATAATCCATTAATTTAACATTTCTGAAACTTTTTTTCCTCAGGTACACAAAGAATTTAACAAAGAAAGCCCAACCGTTGTTAAATACCGTGTGGGGTTCATTCAGATACTTTTTAATCTATAGTGGCATATTGAAAAGGTGTGAAAATTCTTGACAAGTCTGTCAAATTTGCTCTTGTGGGGGTGTCCTGAAGGGGGTGGAGGAAGGGTAGTATTCGCTCACTATATTTATGTCCGCAAATTGCACTGTCAACACATTTTCAAGGTGCAAATGACATGTATGAAAAGGAAAACTGTATACACACAAAGAAGGAGAGTATGCCACTAGTGAGTTTTTTCATGGAATTACTGACCAAACAATATCTAAGCCATAGGGATGGATGCAGCATATTGTATGATGAGTATTTTTTCCTCAAACTTAAATTGAGAACTCTTTCTTCCTCCGAGCCTACTGGAGATCGAAGCCTGTAGCTAATATCCAGAGTAACAGAGACGTGGGACCCTGTGTCTCGTGACAGGTTAATTTTCTGATTCTGCGTGGTCCTGGGTGTAAGCCCTACCTTATATCCTTTGCCTTTGAATTCTGGCTGGCCGACCAGCGTCTCAGGCAGTGACCTGGCAAACAGACTGATCAGTGTGCACCGTCAGAGGGTGAGCGATAGCTACGGTGCTGTATTCCTAACTATTTCTAATTTCACTGGCCTATTTGCCCTGCCTTGCTGTCAGCATGTCTGTAGACTTAACTGTACAGAAAGTGAAAATAGAAGCCATGTCTCCTCCTCAACCTTTTTTCTGGGCTATGCTGAGGCGCGTATTGATTACAGCTACAGATTAAAGTTTAGAAAACATAGGAAGAACTTGGTATTACAGAAAACATCAGTGTATCAACTCAGTAAACTTGTAATGGCTCGACTGTTTTAGGGCTCCTTGTGATTCAAAAAGACTTTGAGTGGTGCTGTCCTCAGATTAAATAATGTGGATCTTAACTCTTTCTGTAATAATAGCTGATTAATCACTTAATTTCAAACTGATAACTTTCCAGGCATACACTGCTTTTTTGAAGTGTTAATACGAGATTATTTACGCTGTTCTTGTGCCCATTCAGTTTCCACTGAAAACCCAAATACATGACAAATTCTCTAATCCAAAGTTTTCATTTAGGGAAGAGGCCAAAACCCAGCTGTTTTCATATCACAAGAAGAGGAGTAACAGCTTTTAAGCCTGCTTCTGTGGTCCAGGCTGTGCATGGTGCTGTACCCGTAAGAGTTCAGCCAAATTCTTGCCCCTGAGACTGGGAGGACATGGACGTTGTAGTCACGGTAGTCTAAAATACAAGCGAGGCAAGGCTCATAAGTTGCAGTAACCTAATTTCTTGGACCAACCACTACAGCTGGGAAATCTTTTTACCTCTCTTTATAAAACTTGCCTTACAAGGTTTAGACACCGTTAAATCAGGCAGCATTTGCTGGTGCTCCACTGAAAATAAATAGACATCCAGACACTGTCTTCTGCTTCTTGCCCATTTCTCCTTAAGCCAAAACCAGAATTCTAACAAAGTTTAATTTCTAGGGTATAACCTTATTATAGGGATGAAATTCAGTTCTTAAATTTAAAACAAAGCACAGTATAACTTCATTTGTACTGGAACATATAGTTATCAATTGCAAAAGAGACTTTCTGGCTTCATATACCACAGTGATTTGACATCCCATGGCGATATAATTGCTATATGCATTACAGACCTGCAGGAAAAAAAAGAAAGCAATGACCGTTCCATTTGTCTGATTTCCGTAGGGGAAAATATCTTTGGCATCTGTTTCTGTTTGCAGAAAAAAAAAGAAAAAAAAAGACTTTTCTGACAGTCTTTGCATGACATTAAGCTAAACTGCACAGTAAAAGTAAGATAATCTCCTTTATAATATATCTTTGAATAAACCCTAATCCTAAAAGGAAGAAAAAAAATACAGTTAGCAGTATCATTTTAGAACTATAGGGGTTTTTTAATTTCAATATACCTAGTGTAAGTGAACACTAAGTTAATGATTGATTTTTAGACAGGATCTTACACTCAAAGATGAACTTGATTCTGCAACCTCAGGCAACTAAAGCTCAGTGAGGCATGGTGTCTATTGGGTTCTCTATTTGTTTAATAATGTACATATCTAGACAGCCCCAATTAGGTTTGGAATTTCGGGTCCCTGCTGGGTCTTCTTGCAGTCTCTGGGCAGATCCGAGAAGACAGTGTTACCTTGTACTATTTCCAACATTCTGTCTTAATATTTTTATTTCAATTACTTCACTGATTGCGGGGAAAATATAGTCAACAAAGTGATAAAACCTTGAATCCTTTTCATCATGGCAATTTGATTACCATTTAAAATGAGATTTCTTTATAACTGAAAAGTTCAAAGTTTGTCTTTTCCCTTTTAGCATTGCCTTATAGCAGCATCCTAAGAGAATAAGACCTTTTTGGCATATATGAGATGCATCAGTAATAATCCTGTTTGCAGAAATCCCGCATTGATAGAAAATGTTGACATTCAGACTAAAAACTAGTGACAGTTTTGCAGGCTTTTTTCATAAATTACATTTTTATGATCTTCCTTGTAAGATTATCCCAATGAAATGTTGACTCATTATTCTGTTTTCACTCTATTGTTTTTCTGATTTTGTTTTGCAATCCCCTGATTATACTTGACTCTTAAGAAAAGCTTTAGAGAATGCCTGTATTTGCAGTATGAATTACGATTGTGCCAGTGTGTATAACAATTACATTATAAATATTTCCTCAGCCATTTGATAAAGACTCAAATTAAGAAAAATAATTACCAGTACAATTACAATTATACGTAATTACGCTATATTCAATTTAGTTTATCTCTAACCTCCTCTTGCCACAATGTGTTCATTGTTGAAGAATGAGATTTTAGCTGACTGTGTTGGAAGTAAACATGGATTTTTCTGTCCTTTACGACATATTTTGCTTAAATGAAGAGTTTTATCAGCATGTTTTCTCACTGGAAAATAATGCAGTTTAGCTGGTTCAACTTCAAAACCAGCCTCCCAGATGAAGACTTTTTTTTCTAACGTGGAGTTTATCTTCGGTTAGGTTAGAGAGACTGTTTGCTCCTAATGATGCTACTTCCTTAAATATAAATTATCTATATGTGGCCAAACATAGTTAATTTGTATTTATACAGTAAGAGAGATGTATGGCTGCTGGATTTTTTTCCTAATCCAGAAATTGGCTAAACACAGCAGACGCTTTCCCAGAGAAGTACAAAGTCTTCCAGAACACTGAGTGTCTCAGGACCCAGTATCTCCGAGACGGAGCGCTGCAAATTCTTGGCATTTATTTAGCATAAATGTTAGCTATGGGCTAATCAGTCTGTATCAAAACACCCCAGGAGGTGGAACAGCTAAGACGTGCTAGCTTGCTTTGTTTGCTTAGAGCAAATATGTATGTACCTGCTATTCTCAAGAACTGCACCTACACTGTCTTGCTTTGGAAGGATTCATCAGCCCTTTATAAAATGCAAAGGAGAACAAGTGATCTAGAAAAGAAAGGGCTGTTAATTTTGCATCTTACAAATGAAGAAATGCGCTGTGGTGCTCCATTGCTGCTCCTTCTGTCCCGAAGTACTCAACAAGACCATGTTATCTGTTCACATGCCTCTCAAATGGTACACAGTTTTGCTGACCAGAAGGGGCTATGTACAGCATAGTCTGTATGGCAGTGTTGTTGTTTATCACGGATGTTATTTGGTATCTTCTTTATGTTGCCTTCAAATAGTCCCCTGATACTTTAAAGCAATCCTCACATGTTAAACAGTCATGTTAATTGTGCTTTTCAGAGACTCTGAGACTAAATATTTTCTCTTTCTCTACTTGCTTTAGGGAATACTTGTCCTATCCAGATGAAATCCTGATTTTAGACAGTCTCTCTGTGCAGCTTTGTGTCTTGGATGTATGTAATACTGATTACTTTCAGTTCTTTATTCAGCATGCAATCTGCTAGTGTACTTTGACTCCACAAAGGAGTAATAGCTTATGATTAAAGGAGATTCTTAGGATTTGAGAGATCTGGATCATCTTTCTTTTTCAAGTCCCCATAATTTTTATTTGTTTGAATTTAGAATAAGTATCTTTGCTGTTTAACACAGTTTTTGAAAGTGGCTGCAGATCTTATTTCCTCAGCCTGTGTTAAACTCTGAAATCCAACATTGACTTTAGTTGGCAGAACAGTAGCTATTCCCGGCACCTGAAAACGGAACCCATAATATCTCAAAATGGGAACCACAGCTCTTTTCTTTTAAGCTCCAGTTTCACCTTCATAAAGCAGGAGAGCAGTTTTTATCTTCTGTATGTGGGCACTGCAAAAAGGTCAGTCAGAGCTGCACTAAGATTTGGTTTTAAATAGGTCACTATTTAGGAAAACATGCAAATGAAGATAATAAACTTACAGTTGCATTTAGGTTAATGAATATTGCTTGTATTTCATTATCATCTCTTTATGGGAATGTCCATGGTAGGACACAAGGTATTAATTTATAACCTGTTAACTGTAGTTAGCAGCATTGACCTGACCTACTGTGCAGAGTGGTGCAAGGTAGCTGGCTGAGTTGAATGGTTGAACATGTTCGTGAGCAGGTGCCTGTGAGCAATTGTTTGGAAAGCATCCAGTTTACTCTAATCAGCATGAACATTGAGGACATATATCTCACAGGTATATAGGAAAGAAATTTGAAACTACTCAAGTCACGTTTCTCCACATCAATGGATGGTTTGCAGGGGTTTAGCTTGGTCATAAACTGAACCAAGTGCCACGTATCTGCCCGAAAGCAGGGAAGGAATTCAAGGTGACTCTGGTAATATTAACGAAAACCCTAATTTTTTTTTTTTTTTTTTTTTAAATTGAAAATAGTAGCTTCAGTCTTTCTCAGGAAGAAGTGCAAGCAAAGGCAACATAGCAGGTTGCTTGGCAGCTGTTGAGACCAAGGGAAAGTGCAAGATGTAAAGGACAGAGAACTTGCATATAGGCACCAGTACTCCATAAGTACGTCCCATGGTACGAGTCAGCAGTGTGTGTCCCTGCCAGTCTCTCCAGAAAACCCGTCAGGCACCACCTCCCTCTGTGGACACGGGTGCTATAAGCAGAAACAAGCAGCACAATGCTCTTTCTCAGCCTACCTGCACAAACACTCTACTTGGCGACATCTACCTGCTAGCGTAGGGAGGAGGTGGGGGAGAAAGAGTCACAAATTCTAATTACAGTCCTTGATAAATTTGCCTATAGAGTTGCTGCTGCTAGCAGGGGTGTGATTAGAACAATTCAAAAACTCTGGGGCTCACTTTTGAATTAGTAGCCAGACTCTCCAGGCCTGGGGCCAAGTGCTTCTTTAGAGTCAAATTTTACCAAGATCTCTCTAGCTAATCAATATCCATCTCTATGGATAATCAATATTATCTTCAGTCCATTCCATCATTTGCAGTTGTTAATATGGTGACAAAAGGTGGTAAAAAATGCTGATTCTTTTTGCATAGCTTAAAATTTTCCAAGCTTTTTGTGATGACGGATGTGCCAATATCAGATGCTGTACCTCTCGAAAATCTTCCGCTTACCTCACTAATGTATTCTATTTTTCTCAAAGGAGCCTTTGAAATGGCTCCAGTGAGTTTGAACACCAGAATTTTAATAGGTGGTATGATAGCTAATTGAACAAAAACATTAGTCAAGTTCTATTAAACATTGTATCTGCAGAACTGAATTCCAGTAACAAATGTAGCTTTAAAAACTTCAGTAAATGCAAAACCGCATTAAGCAAAATGTTCTTGACAGTGTATTATCAGGTATATCCCTTCTCCAAAAAATACACAATATTAGACACAAAATACCCTGAAAAGAGCTAGTTTGCTAGACACCCTAAAACCTAGAGACTATGCTTGTTATGAAAACACAGATGATCAGTTATTTTAATAGGTTACAACTGAAGAGGAATCGCAGATAGGGTTTTTTTGCAGTTCAGACATAGCAACAAGATGTTACTAATATTTATTTATAAGTTTATACTGAAGCAATGATATTTTAGAATTGTTTCTACAAGAATGGCAGAACTTGATGAAAGATTACATGTATTTTATGTCTCAGTTGAGCTGTAAGCACTTTTAATATTTGGTTTGTTTTCAGAAGAACTTGTGGTGAACTGTGCTGTTTAATCAGAAGCTAGAATTGTGTCCCTGAAGTATATTTGAGTTTAGGAAGATGGAATTACAACATGTTAGTAAATTGGACATGGTGTGTCATATGTGCACAGAATGCTATGGCACAGTGAGAAATAGCAGCAAAATAAACAAATTCCATTGTAAAGTTTGAATTTTAAATATGAGTTTTCAGCATGTCACAACTTGAAAACAGTATCCCAAAATGAACTGATTTTCTATATACTTGTACAATTTCTCTTAAACTGGACCTTGCATCTAGACTTAAACCGAGCATTAAAACTTTTTCATTTTAACCATGCTAACTACAAAAATAATGAACATATTCTTTGCTGTTTCCCTCCATGCCTGATATTTTCCTGGTAAAGACATGCAGCAATGAGTTATCTTTGTTTAGTCGTCGCAAACAACACATGCAAATCTATTGTTTTCCTTTCAGATCTGAGGTCACTGAGAGCAGCTCTGTGCTGTGCTGGGACACAGCCCCTCAGGGAAAACTTGCACGTTCATTGCAGAAGAAGGCCTAAGGCTGGCGACAGGATTCACAAACATAGAAGTGAATACTCAATGGGGACCACCTGAGAGTAGAAAATTCTTTAGAACTAAGTCTGAGGTGAAAACAAAATTAATTTAGTGGCTACAAAGAGAAAAAAACCCCAAACCAGCACAGCTCAGACATACCGTAAAATACCCTGAGCTGTCTGTCTATGGCATCCAAAGTTATTACTCGCCCCCCCAGGATCTTAGGTTTCAATCTTTTGTGTGAATGTACACATTTAAAAGGAAGATACCTTTTCAGAAATTGTATCAGAAAGAACAAAGACTGGTTTTTTCCTCATATGGTTAAGCTGTCCTATTAATGTCAATTTTTAATTTTATCCTTTGGATTTCTCATTAGCTTTACAAGATGTCTAGATTATTTAATTATTATATTTCAGCTTGTAGATGACATGAGATTTAAAAGCTTTTGCTGGGCTCTTGCAACTTGTCGCTACATTTTGCCTGAAGCTGCTTTTGTATAAAATAATCTTCCCATAGTTAATATTCAGGATACTCTGCAGAGCATCTTAAGACGACTTAAATGCTAAATAACTGTCACATAGCAAGTCTTAGTATTATTGCACTAAATTACGTTGCAAGCAGTGTGATAAACAGCATCATAAGACTTTGACATAATACATTCATCATTAATTATAACTGAAATCTAATCTCAACTGGGTTTTTTCAGTAATTATTCCCAGTAAAGCAAACATTAACATATATGGGGAAGGGAGGGTGGAGGAGAGAAGTCTTCCAAAAGTATAGCTGATATATCAAAATACTGAATGGCCTGACACGTCTTATTAGGTTTTATATGGGGTTTTCTACGTATATTAAGAGATTAAAATATCTTAAATACATTTGGAATTCATTATGTGAATAATGGTTTCAAATGCAAAACTTTGCAGTGACCTACTGGTTGTGTCGTTTTAAGGAGACATGTGAGACTGCTGTATGAAATCCCAGATCTCTCCTCTCTGACACAGAAGACTAGTATTGAACTAAATTTAAAATCATGTGTTTGACCGCCAAAATACTGGATGGGTGGTATTTTAGGCTTCATGCTACTATGCTTCCTGTATTTCCCTAAAAACTGAGTACAATATGTGTGAATGGCAACTCCATGTACCTTTTCCCTCCAAATACGTATCTGTTTTCCACTGGGGAACTTTCTGCTGTCGGGGAGCTCCCAGTCTGTTAAAGCAAACTATTTTCTTTTGTACTGGGAAATTCGAGAGTCTGGCAGCCAAGCTGTGGGCGGCAACGCTGTGTGCTGCTTACATCGCGCTGTGGTACAACACCGCAGCACCCTTTTGGCTGCATCAGAGCCTATGTCAACTCCATGAATGTGAATTTTCTTTTTGCTTTGTTAGCTGTATTCCTAAGACTCTGTTTTTGCAAAGTACTTCGTTACCTGTATAGTACTAAACATACTTTCAAGTGTGATTACACTTTCCTCTGTATATTATTATGAATTCCCTGCAGGCAGAGCTACCTGCTTTCTGCCATATTTAGTTCTCTCCAGTGGTTAGCAAGTCTAAAGGGACTATTATATTTGGAGCAACCTCAGCTGGTTCTTTTATTGGATATTTCTACTCATACCAGACATCTTCACTGCCTATTATTTTACAAACCTCAGTTACCTGGCTGCACGTCCCTGAAATATCCATGTACTGTACCTGAAACATCAAAGTAGTGGAAAAGCAAGTAGTTTCATTTCAGCCCTGGTTAGTCTTCAGTTGGTAAACTATGAGAAACTCTACTCTGGTGGGCTTTTTATAGACAACATACCTATTTTTCTGTGGTGGGGGATGCAATTCTGTGAAATTTGCATGCAGCCATTTTGTCTTATACTTACTGTTATGCTCTCCATAGCATATACAAAAACTCAATATCCAACCAGGAGGATTATACATTCATTGAGAGCTGAATTTTGAAAGTACTTTTATTGATAAGAGAGAAAAGATGACTTACTGTATAGGTGCATGTTGAGTTTTTCAAATGAGTATTTTGTATTACTATGTCGTTGTACAGTTTTCTTTCTTGACGATTATTTTGTGTCTGGTATGATTGGGGCAGAGAGAATTTCTGTACTTTTACGTGAAAAAAAACATTCATGGGTATTTTCATTTTCACTGTGTTAACATCATTTTATAAAATCATACAGCTGTTGAGATCACCTCTTACTTCCGTGACAATTAATCTAAATAAAATTATCTTTTTGTTCCTCACCAACATCACCAGAGACCCTCCTTGCTGGAAGCACATGGAACTAGTCAATACGCCATACTGTCAGGCTGGTAGGACACGTATGCAAATTTATAAGAAAAAAGCTGTTAGTAAGTGCATTTCTTTTGCTCTTGTCTCAGTAGTCTCTTTGTACATCTGATGTTGCGCAAGACAGTGCCACCTTAATTGGGTGTGAAATGGAGCAGACCTGGTCAGAGGAAAATCAAGAGGGATGACTCCAGGGCTTTCAGATGTTTCCAAAGTTACGAGCTTCATAAATAATTACATTATTTATGTAATTTTTGTATGCAGTTTCATAAAGTGAGAGGAGTTGCTATTTTGGTGTTTCCATTTATTGGATTCTTAGGAGGGGCAAAAACCTTCTGGGTCATGTAATCAACCTATTTGCTGTCAAAGACACCCACGCTATATAATGCCTTCTTTATATTGAGCCTGTGTGCAGAATGAGGGGGAGACCTTTGGCACAGGGGAGGGAGGGCATGTTGGTTTTGGTTTGTTCCTGCTACTCCTGTTGGAAAATTGTTCTATAATCTCGTATCTTGGATGGACACAAGACTTCTAATTTTCAGTCTGTATTATCTTGTGGTCAGTTTGGTCATTTATCTGCATTTTGTCCTGTAGCTTAAACAGCTCGTTTTCCTCCCTGGTTATTACCCACCTCTTCCATCTCTAGAATACCAAGAGCAATTCTACTTAGCTTTGAATTTCCATACTAAGTGAACTGAACACTTTTATAAGATGAGCTTTCCTTTTCTCTGATCATCATACACAGCATGCCACAGAAAATCTTATCAGACCTTTATTAATGGTGTTAATATTTTTCTATCTGTAAGTCCTACCATGTTTTCTTGTCTGTCATGCTGATGGCTGACAACTGATCTGATGAACTAATAAATCTGATGTTTCAGATGACACTCCTCCAGTTCATGGCAGAAGTTAATGTCAGTAATCCCTAACTGCATAATAGGGTTTATGCATGATGATGTACTTATCATACATTATAGCGTATTATACATTTAATCTTGTTTCTGCTTTTAGGGTTTTCAAAATTACCTATTCCTTACTGCACACAATATACAGCCCCATCTTCTGCATTGACAATCTCCAGATTTCACTTCAGCAGCCTGTTTTATCTTCACATTCCTGACTTTTATGCCAGGATCATTACTGAGACTACTAAGAGAGATACTTGTCCCAAAACCAGTGCTTGAGGAACTAAACGGTTAACCTTTTCCTAGCTTAATAGTTCCCCCTTTCAGCACAATTTCTTAGCCTACTGTAGCACTCTTCTAATAATCCTTATTCTGTAATAGTTTCTCATATAGCACTAGAGGTAATGTTTTACTGAAATCCAGATAAATTAGTTCTGCATTTCCTTTGCCTAGAAAAATAGTAAGCTCTTAAAATGGCAGCCTCTCTGGGCCTGATTTTCAATTGGCACAATCCGTGGTGCATTTGAACGTGCTTTTATTTACTCATTTAATTGTTCTTTCATTCGGAACTTGTTTTCAGGATGTACATAACACTGAGGTCAAGCTAACAGATGTGTTGTTGCTTGGATCATTCCGTTTCCCTTTCTTCAGTAGAAATATTGCGTTTTCTGTTTTCCATTCCTGATTTGACAAATTTGTTTACTGGCATGTGTAATTGGACTTGGGAGTTTTTCATGCCAATTTCTTACTATTCTGGGACGTAGTTTGTCTGTCTGCCTGTGTTCAAGCACATTAAAACCTTTCAAGTGAGTTTCCACACCAGTTGCAATAACTTCAATTTTCACACTCTCCACACACTTTCAGCCATGAGTCACCCTGTCCTGACCTATGCTTTTCATCAGAGTCCTTGTTAAAATCTGAAGCCAAGTATTCATTTAGTTTTCAGGCCCTTTTTCCTCTTCCAGCTCTTTGGTTATTGAATAACAATCATTGTCCTTTTCTTTTTATTTATATTTCTTATTTCATTATACATTATGTGTTATTATATATTATTTATATTTTCCTTTGATTTTAGTTTGCTGTTCAGTTTAATTTGCTTTGTCAGGGCTTGGCTCTTGGGAATTCTCACTTTATCCCTGTGCCTTCTGTCATTCCAATAGTAGCATCCTTTGCTGAGCAGCACTTTTTCTGATTTCAAGTCAGCTTTTATAAGCAGTGCTAAAATCTCTCTTCAGAGGCTTTGTTTTAGTGCAGGTTATTCTAGAAGTTCATTTTATCTCTATTTTCATACTTTTGGGATGCAAATTCCATGCATTTTTGAAGCTCAACTTCAAGTAATTTTGGGTCTCCTGTATATCTAAGTATCTGATTACTTCAGTTTTCCTGACCAAGTAATTTCATTAATATCTCATTTTGTCCCGATCACATTGAAAACCTCATTTGAGGTTGCTTATCTATCTGTGCCACATAAACCTGTAATCCCTCTGACCAGGGTTTCTATCAGTCAAAGTCTTCCATTGTGTATTGTATAACTGTTTGTAAAAGCCATTTTTCAGATAATTATTTTATTTGTAGCAGGTTTTGTTTGGTTTTGGCTCTGATGTTAAGGAATAATTGAACTCAACCATTTCTGTTATCTTGGTTTTGTTTGTGGGAAATTTAAGATAGTATTTGTTTCTGTGAGAGTGATAGAAAAGTATCTATTGTTACCCAAAAACATTTTTCCTGCATAGCTACATAGACTATAGCAGAATCTCATCAACTAGTCCTGCTTGTTTTGAACATCTCACCAAAGAGATTTCAATTCAAAACAGTTCTGTTTTCTTCACCACCATCTCTCTTATATTTCTGTGTTTTCTTGAGCACATTTTCTATTTGTGGTTATTTTTCTACCACATACTAATGTCAAGTGTCCTACAGAGCCTCTAATCCCTTCATTTGGTATCCCACGTTCATTGTCTCAGCTTATAAACATCTCTGCTTTTTTCACCCACTCATTACCCTGTTTTCTGTTTGGATGATAGCTGGGATGATATTACTTACATAACAAATGCTTCTATGAATATTAAACTTTTTATTTCTCTATTGATGTACATACTCCTAACCCTCTGCTGTTTCTTTACCTTGCTGTCTCCTCATTTACCTGACTCATGCTCTTTTCTGTCAAAGCAAGGGACAGGAGTCATCTCTCTGCACTCCGTACTTCAAGCATCAGCAACGCCAGGTAACATGCCAGAATTTTCCTGAGTCCTTGAAGGAATTGTTAGCTGAGGTGATCCTTTCTTCTGGACTCGGATGACTGGAAGACCTCCAGAACTTCCTTTGGTTACTGACCTTATCAATGCAGGTCCAGGACACCTGTGAAAGCTAAAGCAGCTACCTTTGTTTATAACATGAGCACATGATATTCCTGGGGTCTGCCCTCCTGTTGAAGAGGAGAGGCAATTTTATGGAAAGGGTTCTGGCTTTCTGCAGTATAAGCTGCAGACTACTTAAAACAGTGAGAAATTAGGAGTACATGCTAATTCAGTATCACTGTTGTGAGTTCAATTTTCTGGAAATTTGGTAACTCCCAATGCCCAGACCAAGCTTGGCAAATCAGAGTAGGTCCTTGGAAAGAAAAGTCACTTACTTCTTCAACTTCCCTGTCCTCATGTTATGAGTGAGATGCTACCAGTTGACCTTAGAGGGTAGTGTGAAGTCTTAGCAAGCTTCATAAAAATGCTGAAAAATGAAACAAACATTGGAAGAAGTCTGCATATTATAGTAGTTCTGAGGTCCCAAAGTGGAAAGATAGCTTGGTAGGTTTTGCAGTAAAATAGTTGATTGCCAGGATGAACCTGGTTTGGTGTAGCATATCTTACCATGTAATATTTTTTTTCAAGCATGAGAGTGGGGCAGAAAGAATATGTTTTTTTCCTTGTGAAAGGCTCAGTTGGCTGCACCCCCTAGGCCTAAAAAGGTTGCATGTATACCTTGGAATGCCTTATTAGCTGAAGTCTTCCTTGTATTTGTCTCTTCTCATTCTGCTTTGACGATTTTACTGTTATCACGAAGATCTCAACATGCAAACTAGCTAATCAGACCTTATTCTGAACCTAAATTGTATTATAGCACTAATTTAATAATGCCAGCCCTATCAAGCTGCCAGCCTTTCTGGATGCACAGGATGTTGTTGGTACATATATCGTACATTAAACTGAATTTAGCTGCTTAGTACTTACTTGTTCCTACTTGTAGTTGGCATATGCCACCAACTACGGGCAGTTCCACATATGTGCACATTCGTGTCAGGAGTGAAAGACAACAAACACTGATAACATTATATTCTTGCTGACAACTATTAAATATTCAGCACATGCACGAAGGCTTCTGACATCCACTTAGTACTCATTCCACTTTATAAAAAAGAAAATGATTTCTTGATTGTACTTTATCTGAGTCAGTGATGAGTGGAAAGATGCTAAGAAGTGCCATTTCCCATGAAGACAGCTGCCATGTGGACACATGGTTCAGAGTCCAGCTGGCCTGTGATGCCTTCAACACTTCCCTGGTTTCCAGGGAAGATCTGGACCTGAAGGTTCACTGTAACTTAGCAAGACCTGGCATCTGGGTAGATTCTGCACAGTTCTGAGCCACGTTGAAGGCAAAATTTGCAAGAAGCACTTCTGCCCCTATGAGTTTTGGCTTAGATTGTTTTGTAGCTGCATCAGAAAAATATAGATGGGAGCTTTCTCTGTATTTCTTTTTAGTTGGAAAAGTAATAGAACAGGCAGTGCTGGAGGAAGATGAAAAGTCTCTTCTTTTTATTTTTTTAACTTCCTGCCTTCCAGCAAAAGTATTAATTTCTGTTGAGAACCCGTACTCCCCCACCTCCTTTTTCTTTTTTGTTGTATGTCATGGTTTAACCCCAGCCAGCAACTAAACCCCACACAGCCGTTCGCTCACTCCCCCCACAATGGGATGGGGGAGAGAATCAGAAGGGTAAAAGTAAGAAAACTCATGGGCTGAGATGAAGACAGTTTAATAGGGAAAGCAAAAGCTGTGCATGCAGGCAAAGCAAAACAAGGAATTCATTCACTACTGCCCATCGGCAGGCAGGTGTTCAGCCATCTCCGGGAAAGCAGGGCTCCATCACGTGTAACGGTTACTTGAACTTGGGAAATCAAACCCCATCACTCCGAATGTCCCCCCCGCCCCCTTCTTCTTTGCCCAGCCTTATATGCTGAGCATGATGTCATATGGTATGGAATAGCCCATTGGCCAGCTGGGCCAGCCGGGCCAGCCGTCCCAGCCACGTTCCCTCCCAGCCCCCCGCGCAGCTGGCAGGGCACGGGAAGATGAAAAGTCCTTGACTAGCATAAACATTTCTTAGCAACAACTAAAGCATCGGTGTGTTATCAACATTATCCTCATACTACATCCAAAACACAGCACTATACCAGTTAATAGAAGGAAAGTAACTCCATCCCAGCTGAAACCAGGACACTGTATCACTATCATGAGCACATTTTGAGCCTCTGTTTTACTGACAGTACCAACATTTGAAATTCTGTAAGTTAGTTTTCAGGTTGCCATGAAGGAAAAGCAAATCTGCCCCAAATGGTGGCTCAACATGGAATGGTTTAACACGACGGGCTTGATAGTGAAGAACCTGTTTTCATTCACAACTCCCAATGGATTCTGCTAATCTTGGGTATACACTGCCTCTGAAAATTAGGTCCGGAGCAGAATTTTTATTGCTAGAGAAAGAAGCTTTCTGGATGGGATCAGAGAAGTCTTTTCACCCCCCTAGCTGAGGAAATGAAGTGCTCGTAAGTGTTCCTGGATTCACTTTTATCTGCAGTGGAAATAAAGCTTATGCATTGCAGTAACCCCTGCTTTGAGGCACAGACCTTTCTGTAGAATGGAGCCCACCCATTGGAAAGCAATCATAGGGATTTTTGTCTATTATCTGAGGATAAGTTACTGCTAACATTATCCAATTGATCTGGGTCTGCCTCACTGGCACACATGATTAGACAGCAGTATTTTTGCATGTGGATTTTTAAGAATAAATAAGTGGAGCCTTTTATGTCTGCCAAATTTTAAATTGATTTGTCTTCAGCAGTTGATTACAAAGTTATTCTTTATCCCCAAATGCACCTGTTTAAGCATGAAAAATTGCATCTCAATCTTCATGAGGAAGTAAACAAATCTGTTTATACTTGTCCTGGTTTCAGCTGGGATAGGGTTAAATTTCTTCCTAGTGCTGTGTTTTGGATTTAGTATGAGGAGAATGTTGATAACACACTGATGTTTTCAGTTGTTGCTAAGTGCCCTCCTAGTCCAAGGACAGCTCCCATGCCTACTGACTGAGCTAGGTGCACAAGATGGGAGGGAACATAATCAGGACAGCCAGCCCAGCTGGCCAATGGAGTATTCCATACCATGTGATGTCATGCTCAGTATATGAATGGTAGGCGTGATTCAGGAAGTACCGATTGCTACCTGGTTATCGGTCAGCACGGGTGGTGAGCAATTGCATTGTGCATCACTCATTTTGTATATTCTATCATTATTATTATTATTTTCCCTTTTCTGTTCTATTAAACTGTCTTTATCTCAACCCATGAGTTTTTCTCACTCTCCCCCTTCCGATTCTCTCCCCGCCCCATCGGTGGGGGAGTGAGCGAGCGGCTGCGTGGTATTTGGCTGCCTGCCAGGTTAAACCACGACAATACTGAACATGGACAAATGTTTACAGCTGGTCAGATTATTGTCTATGAAAAATTTATCTCCAGAATGTCTTTCATCCTTTCTTTCCTCCTAAGGAAAAAATGAAAGAAAGGGCTTTGAATTTTTATTAATGATTCATTACTCATAACTGATCAGTGAACAGTTTATGCAAATACACCTTGCAAATTGATCACTTTAACTGTTAGTTGGGGTTATATCTGGATATTACCTTCCCATGGGAAGCAGAGGTGTGAACATTTGGATTATTGATATTTAATCATGGGAGAATAATGCATATCAAATGTTAAATACTCAGATACAGAAATCATTTGCAATACACTTGCTCACACTGAATTGCACCTTAATGGAGTTCTTGTTGACATTAATAAGTTATAAGTTAAGATGAATGAGTATAAATTGCAAGCTAACTAGCTGATAGTTGAACATATTATTCTTTGAGGCCAGTTAACCAGCAGGCCTCATGTTCCTGAAGACTTAAATTTAATATGCCTCAAGGAATACCCCTTTGCATGATGGAATTTTAAAGAGAAAGATTATTTTGTTTCTCCCTCTCAACCCCGTCAATGCAAAGAAACCACATTGGCCTATTTTGTGAATTTGGAAGGGAACCTTTGGCCAGTGACAAATGCGGTACAGGTTTTTTGTGACCAATGGCTCTGGTGGGGAAAAAAAAGTAGTTTTATTATTCTTTGACTTTTGGGGGTCCATGTAGGGGCTGGTAGGGAGAGTATGTTATCCCTGAGATATAACTTCTTCATTGTTGCATGATTTAAATGCTTATGGGCAAAGCGATTTAGTATAAATATTTTTTTAAAATATATTGTAAACTATTAATTGTAAAAATGGTATTAGTAGGAGAAATCTAGTTTTATTAAAAAATTGCATACAGCTGAAAGTAATTGTGATGCATAGTTGTCAGAAGTGTGATTTTTACTGAAAGGCAGAGCCCTGAGGAGCTGATAATCCGCAAAATCAGAATGTGTCGTTCAGTCCGATTTGAGCAACACACTCAAGGATTGCTAATCTTTTGGTGCAAAAGGGGAAGATTTTTCTAGATACAGGTAGTGAGCAAAGTTACCTATTAGAAGTTCACCAAATTGCACATAAGGGAGAGATGCACAGGGACATTTGAGAAATAAAAATGGATTGATTTATTCATTCAATTTTTTCCTCCACAAGTCGCAGTCGTTCGAGCATTGGATAAGCATTCTCCTTTCATTGTGTGAGAAACAATCATCGCTCATGAACATGTGATGTGCCGCTAACAGAGGTAAAAAGGAGTTGCTGAAGTAGTGACAATAGGTGTCTTATTCAGAAGTCTATAATTTATTACTGCCCTCCTAGCATTTAAATTCTTGGCTTGCTGTAGCATGCGCCTCTGCAAGCAGTTATGCAAAAGTTGGATTATTACGAAAGCATAGTTTAATGATAGCATACATGCCCGTTACAACAGGCTATATCTCCTAATTTTATTTACGTGCTTCAGTGGCATGCACCATGTGAGACAAAGATATTTAGTCCAAAGGGAGTGCGTACCTGAGGTTAGTGGTCTGGGGATCAGATCCTGTTCCAAAGGTTTTACTAGTAGAGGATCAAAAAACCCATGCTTGATCTTGCATGATGCTGCCTTAAAATTCAGTTGTTGGTGTTACTGTGACCAGGGTTTCACCCAGTTAAGAAAGTCACTGATACAGACAACTGGCAAATTGCTAAAAATGAAGAGCATCATCTGTGGGAGACAAAGCCAGACCGAGGGGAGTGTGTCCGCTGGAGGGCCAGAAACACCCTGGAAAGATACCTGAGAACGTTGTCTCAGAAGGAGCTGATAGATGTGCTAAAGAGCAGAAGGGCTCTAGAGGTTTCATAGACGGGTAATGATGTATTTTAAGTTAAAGAAAAGCAAAATAAATATAGCTCCTTTTGCAAATGTTGGATTTTGATGTTGGAAAGCAGTGAGAGCAATTAAAATCCGTTCCCCTGCTAATATCAAACATGGCAATTACTAACCTAAGAACATGAATGTGACTGAAAACAGTCTGTTCCTACAGCCATAAGCTTGACACTGTATACCCTTGGTGCTATTGTAATTCCAGCAAATGTCAACATAGAATAAACAGGTAAATGTATAAAATGTAAAAATTAAATTTGCCAAGACAGTTGTTTCATGTGGAAGTGATACGGAATATCTCTAAGCGGTGAAAAATAGGATCTGAATGAACTACTTTTAAATGCATACCAAGAATGTCTCTGTATCGTTGTACTTTTTAATTAGATGAAAAAAAATGAATTGAAAAGATGAAAGGAACTCATGTAACATCTCACTTCAAAGGGCAGTTCCACTCTTGAGGAGTATTTGGAAAAAAAAAAAGAAAAGAAAAGCAGCTTATTCAAGAAATATGCTTTCTCTGTGGATTTGGTTTCTCTTTTACCTGCTTTAGAAACTCAGGAATGACTTCTGTTCATTTGACCTAAATGGAGTCATTATCCCGGTGTAAAGGAGAGTGAAAGCTGGCTGACAGTGATGTTCCCCCTGCGCTCCTTTATTGCACTTTGCATTGACTCAGCAATGCTGTCAAATGAACGGGATTATTTTTGACCTTGTGATGGGATTTTTATCAAAGTTTCAAAGCTCTGGGCTGTGTTCTGGACAGAAATTGCACATGTGCAGTGGCTTGTGTCTGGATTTACTTTGTCTGGGCAAAGGAATTGAAAAAAACCAGCTGAATCACTCATCTGCTTGCTAAGCAAGCCAGCCTTCCCAGAATCCAGAGGCAGATGCTCCCACCCAAAATATCTAAAAGCCTTGCTTTGTATACTTTCCATATACAGAATAGCTTACATTATGCAAGATATTTCACCACCTCAGCATTGGCTGATTGGTCTTGAGGGCTCTTTCGGACTCCTGACTTAAGTCAATGCTGTCCAACTCCAGGGTAATATTTTTGTCTTCCACCAAATTTTACTTGTCCTCTTTTTACTAAGTCCTCTTTTTAAACATGAGTTGTTTGTTTAGCCTTTAAGCACTTTATTTCCAATCACATCTGTCCAGGCCATGACTCTTGTCATCATATTTCCATGTAAAGGTGATCTGGCTAAGGAGAGGATGAATTCAAACTGCCCAACTTGTCACAGTTTTCTTCCTTGTTTCAGTTGCCCTGCAGTGTGGGGTAGTGGCTTTAGAAAATAACATTTACATGCAGGAGCCTACCAGAGAAGTGTCACAATAGCCAATTGAACAAGGATTCAAAGAAAGACGAGCCTATCTCCATCCCTAGGAAGATCCTAAAGGTGGGAACTCTCTCTGTAAGCAATAGTTTTCTCTTGTGACTCAAAGAAAAAATTGCTACTCCTAGAAACAGAGGTCTTGTGTGACTTGGAAAAGAAGAGCAGCTCATCAGCTTCATAACTCCTTGATAGATTTAGGCAGGCTGCTCTGGTTTTCATTATGCCACAAGCTATTTAACCAGTTTGCCAGGTAGCAGGTTGATGTGAAATGCTATCAGCTTTTCACAAACACAATCAGCTAAGCAATTGAGCTCATCCCAGACGTGATTAAGTGGGATCAGTTATAATAAGAATTAGATAAGAGAGATAAGCTTCTTGTTTCTTGGGTTGGTATTCTGCAGTGTTAGGCTTTGTAAGTATCCTTTATATATCATCAGCTGCACAACCTTTATTACAGGAAATGGCTTCTAGACCAGCATTCAAATGAACTTCATCCTAAACTGATTATTCTACCACTGGAATTGAGTAGGGAAACAATTTATTTGAAGCATCAATTGCATCAAACGGAAGAGTAGCCATTGAATTCAATGTTTCGCAATGCAAGGAGCATGTTTGCTCTCAATCCTAAATACAGTTAAATATTCTGGGAGACAGTTCTCTGTGTCATAAGAAGGGAATAGTTACCCTTCATAGCATCATGTTTTGCCGTGGTACTAATTAAAATTACTATAGCACTTAAGCCTTAATTTACTAAATATCAGAATTTATAGATTTGCTAAATATCAGAATTTATAGATGATTCCTGTAAATTTTTTCTGGGGATAAAGCAAAATGATCGATTCAATAGCTGGAAATATGGGGGAAATTACAGCTTTACACGAAATTGCACATCAGGTGTTCAGTAAATCTGAAGAATATACATGAGAGTCAAGTGCACTGGAAGTAGTGTAAATATACATATTACAGGAATAATGAAATATTAGTGCTTTCTTTATTAGAAATGGAAAGCTGGTAATGTAGAAATAGAGGGGACAATATGAACATACAAAATACAAGAGAGGAATGTTGCAAAATAGTCCATATCTAAATTGTAAAAAGAGAGACTTGCCCATATCTTTGAGCAAATATGTTTAGCATTATTTTCAATTATTTTATGGCTTCTGCAATGGAGCTCCGAGCAGGCAATTTTTTTGTCATTCAGAAAGAATATATAACACGGATCTGACAAAACAATACAGGATGCATATACTGCCACAACGATTGTGCTGTTCTGAAGCATAATGTTTGATCAAAAACCCACAATTGTGTTTGCTTTCTTTTTTCTGAATGGAAAGAGATTCCTAAGCTCTGGACTATTTCCATGAAAATCTTTAAGATCTTAGAACAGTGACATGGTTCATGAATCTCTTCTATTGCTTAGCAATGGATGTACTGCAGTTGTCTGCTTAGTTAATAATCACATCTAATGAAGAGAAATCAAATTTTCGCTTCCCCTTTTACTATAGGCAAGATTCGGAGGCCTTTGAAGATCTAGGCTGGCACCTTCGTTGCCCTTTCAAGTGCTTTTCTATTCTGATAATGATAAGGTTGTTGAGGGTTGTGCAGTCTTCCTGATGGGCTCAGTGCCAGTGTCTCTGCTCTGGTCTTTAGTTCCCAGTGTTTTATTTGCTTTGCTAGCCATTGCCAGTAACTGAGCAGGGCAGGTCAATTCGCCCTCACGGATCCTTTCCATAATCTCTCCTTGGCAGCCGTGTGGGACCACTGTGACATTTCCTGCAGCCAGTGCAAATTTTTAATGTTTTTCTCCGTTTAATTCCAAAACCAAGAACATATTTTTTCTTCATAGGACACTACAAGACTGGAAGATGAATCCCTGAGGGAAGAGTTCCCACTCTGCGAGTTAGATTCACTTAACATAAAATAATAACTCCCAAAATAGATTTAAAGTCTGCACCGTAGCTGCATGATTTGTTTACTGTGCTCATTTGTTCTATTCTTTAGGTTTGAAGACGGCACAGTCTCTTTTCTTGATATCATTGCTCTGAAACATGGATTTGATGTTCTGGAAAAACTCACAGGTCAGTTAACATAACTCTAATACTGAAGAGTGAAGTTCCAGATTTCTACTCGGCACAAGTCTGATCGTATTTCCTATGGCTGTAGCCCAATTTGTCTTTCTAGATTTATTATCCATGTTCATCAATGTGAAGATCAGACTTCAGTGTAGCTCGTTTATCCAAGTCTTGCATATTGGATTATTCCAGCCTGGTTTGGAAAAAACAAAATACGCAGACTGTTCTCCACAAATACACACACAAGGCTTGAGTACATCGAGCACACCTAGTCTGTCTCACACTCACAAAATGCAATAAGAAAATAATGGTAGAAAGTAGCTGAGCTATATCCTATTGAGACTTCTGCTGAGCATGAGGACCAGGCAACTTTGCCTGGTGCAGGAAAGCCATTTGGTAATACAGATTAAGAGAGGAACCAAAAAAGAGAGTTTAAAGTAGACCCTAAAGCTTTTTGTTAAATAGGAAATATAGTCCCACTGTGCAGGTAGCTATCTTCAAACAGCGAACTTTCCAGACTATGACTTTTCACAGCAGTTTATTTATGTCTGTATTTTGACACACTTTAGTGGAAAGCAGCATTATGTTGTTGGGGTTTTTTTTCTCATTTTGTTCTCTATTTGATGTAACTTACTACTGTAAGTCTTATGGAAATTCCCAGAAAAGCACAAGGTTGTGAAATTGTAGTGCAGTTCCTGCCTCTCAAGGTGCAAAGTCACAGGCTGCAACAAGGGAAATTCTGACTGGGCATAAAGAAATAATTTTTCAGGATGAGGGTAGTCAAACACTGGAGCAAGTGCCTGGAGAGACTGTCAAATCTCCATCCTTGGAGATGTTCAGAAGTTGACTGGGCTTAGCCCTGAACAATCTGATCTATGGTCACATTGGGGTTTTCCATCATAAAATGCATTTTGTACGCCCACTTATCGAAGCTAATGTGAAGGGTGACTGCAGTGCTCCAGCTTCCTCAGCCCCATCAGCGTTTCTGGTGGCCCTTCTGTGTTGGCTGTGAGAGCAAGGTTGCGTAGGGGCCTGCAGTGTAACACCACAGCCTGCAAAGCGTATGTGCTGTCCAGAGCAGTATGGTTACCTTTCCAAATGTTTAGCTCTTCAATTTCTATAGTCATTGAATACATCTGTTCCTGGCATGACCAATGCAACAAGAGATTCAGTGCTTTGCAGTTACCGTTTTCCCCTCCCCATCCTTTTTCAGCCTGCACATCCCTGAGAATATTGGAGTTTTGTAGGTTATTTAATTTCTGTCAAAGGTCCACTGTTCCTTTTGAACAGAGATTATTGGCATTTGTGTGTATACAACAAAGCCGTCGCATGCTGTAGAAACACTTCGTAATCCAGAAGGACTGCAGATTTGTTTTAAGCCACTTTATGCATATTTCTTCCACTTCAACTGTCAGAGTTTGCAGTGGCAAAATGCACTGTCAGATGTGAACCACTTCTGAATCTCACTTCGCTGTAGCTCCTGGAGTACTTGCTTTGCACTCCCCCAACACAAACAATGATTCTTATTCTGGGTTGAAAATAGCCTGGAGTAGAAACAAGCAAAATAATCAAAGTATTGTTGTTATTAATTGTGTCCTTCTGTATAATAAAAGCACTGCTGAAGTTGTTTTGGGATGTAGTTGTGGTAGGTTGACCCTGGCTGGACACCAGGTGCTCACCTGCTCTATCACTCCCTTCCTCAGCTGGACAAGAGAGAGAAAATGTATCGAAAGGCTTGTGGGTCGAGATAAGGGCAGGGAGAGATCACTCACCAATCACGGTCATGGGCAAGACAGACTCTACTTGAGGAAATCAGTTTAATTTATTACCAATCAAATCAGAGTAGGGTAATGAGAAATAAAAACTAAATCTTAAAACACCTTCCCCCCCAAATCTTAAAACACCTTCCCCCCCACCCCTCCCTTCTTCCTGGGCTCAACTTCACTCCCGAATTCTCTACCTCCTCCCCCACAGCGGCGCAGGGGGACGGGAATGGGGGCTGCGGTCTGTTCATCACGCGTTGTTTCTGCCGCTCCTTCCTCCTCACTCTCTTGCCCCGCTCCAGCTTGGGGTGCCTCCCACGGGAGATGGTCTTCCATGAACTTCAACATGGGTCCCTTCTGCGGGCTGCAGTCCTTCAGGCACAGACGGCTCCAGCATGGGTCCCCCACGGGGTCACAAGTCCTGCCAGCAAGCCTGCTCCAGCATGGGCTCCTCTCTCCACGGGGCCACAGGTCCTGCCAGGAGCCTGCTCCAGTGCGGGCTCTCCGTGGGGTGTCACAGGCTCCTTCGGGCACATCCACCTGCTCCAGCGTGGGGTCCTCCGTGGGCTGCAGGGGGATATCTGCTCCACCGTTAACCTCCATGGGCTGCAGGGGAACAGCCTGCCTCACCATGGTCTTCACCATGGGCTGCAGGGGAATCTCTGCTCTGGCATCTGGAGTGCCTCCTG
>NW_009227388.1:0-35211 GCF_000690835.1 Fulmarus glacialis | reverse complement strand
TTGACACCGCAGGTTGTTTCCCCCTTCTTAACGATGTTATCACAGAGGCGCTACCACCATCGCTGATGGGCTCAGACTTGGCCAGCGGCGGGTCCGTCTTGGAGCTCGCTGGCATTGGCTCTATCGAACATAGGGGAAGCTTCTAGGTGCTTCTCACAGAAGCCACCCTGTAGCCCCTCCTGCTACCAAAACCTTGGCACGCAAACCCAGTACAGTAGTGTAGTTGGATTGTACTGGTGTAATTATTGAAGATGGGGAGGGAGATCACTAATGGAAGGTAAATCAGAGTTTCAGCGTTAGGCAGTGTCATGAAAAATAGAGATCTGTTTCCGAGTCTGATATCATCTGACTAAATTCTTGACCTATCTCAACTTCCATTTAACAATAAGGCATATTTCATACCAGAGTTACATTATGATGTGTGTGTGTATGTAAGCCATTTTCAGAGGTCTTGTGTCTTTACGATTTTTAAGCTTAACCTTTAGCTGGTATGTATTTTTATTAGTAAGTTTTTATCAGTTTTTCAAATGATACTAAGGTACTTAATTTGCAATTATGTTAGAAGGAGTACTTTAATTATAATGTCTGTTCAGGAAACATTAATTCTCTTCACAAGAAAATATAATATGTATTGGAAGAAATTTTAAGATGTAGACTAAGTCTCCTAAGGATGATGAATTGAAAGTCTTTTTAAATTCACTGGATGCTTGATTGGTTGTTGGAGAGTAAAGGTCGTGTTGGCTTTCGTAAAGGCAATTATACCACACAACAGCCAAAGCAAAATACAGTGCAGGATGCTAAATGGTGAGGCTAACTTTGATTTTTAACTTGGTCTTTGGGACTTTTGAGTTGTGCTTTGCCATGTTACAATTTTTACCATCCTCTGGTACATCAAGGGCTGGTTGCAGCCAGTGATGGGATGTGGGGCAGCCTGTGTTTAGTGGTACTGCACAGATTCTCATGTGTGTTGTGTTTAGACACTTAGGGTTATGGAAGTCATCCAGTTTAGGGCCAGAAAATAATTTTCTCCTCAGTCAGATTGGCAGAGATTACTGGGATTTCTTCTCCTGTGTGGAGTTTGTGACTGCATCCTGCCATTGTCTGGGCATGTCACCTAAACTTGGACCATAGGTTTGATGCTTGTGAATTTTACTGCTTTTGTCCTTGGTGCTGCTTTTGTTCATAATTTTAATAGATTTGTTTGTTTTTTTTGTTTTAAATCGTAAGATAATACATTAATATGTGTTCTGGCTTGTGATATATAGGTGTGTTGGAAGTGGATGCTCCATTTTGGCCGACATTTATGAAATTCTTCATTTTAGGGGGAAATTCTTCCCTTGGTTTAAGAGAGAGAATGAATCACTGATGAAATTTTTTCTTTCTCTGTGCGAACCATTTGCCACAAGATGAACTTTAATGTAAAAGAAACCTGGGCAATTTGTACTAATCTCCTCAGCTCATTGCTCATAATTAACACCTTCTCTAACTGTACTTGAGAGGGACTTATGCGTTGTTGGGGTTTTTTTCCGAGAAAAAATGTTTGATGAGTTGACAATAGGGAGAAGATGCTCCATCCACATTCTAAATATGAAATTATGGATACACTGAAGAGAGGGCATTTTAAATTCTGGCATTAGAAAGAAAAGTGAAGGGAGTGCAGAAGAGCTTAAAATCCAAAGGTATTCCAATTCCCATACACTACTGGTATGTCAAAAGACAAAAATCTCTCCTCTCCTTTCATGGATAGTGAGGTGACTGTTTGTGTTTTTAAATTTCTGTCCCAAGATAAACTTGATTTAGAGAACAAATGAGAAAATAAGTTATTTGTTTACTGCTAACAGTTCTTGCTGGTTTTCTTGGCTTTCTTTTGTGACTTGCCTAATGCAAAGTAGACATCATTTGTACCACTGAAAGCAGAGCAGAACAGCTAGCGCATGATTTGAAAAGCTTTGAAAAAGTGAGTTGCCAGGGCTGCCTTTGCAGACTTTAATGTTATATAAGGTTTCTTTCTCGAAATAAAAACTGCTTTTATGTTTTGGGGTTTTTTAATATGCACTTGCTAATATTGATGTGGATTGCATTCACAAACTGCCTAATCTGTGAAGAGGCCTAGGAAAGGACCAAAAATATCAGAGTCATTCCTCAGACCTGTACAGATAACACAGGAAGAGGTAGTACAGCACATAAATGTCTTGGGTGTTTTTGCATAATACAGCTAGAGAGAAAAATAGGCTTCTTAGGAACTAAAAGAAGGGGAAAATGTCTTTTTTATAAGCTGAGCTGATGAAGAAAAAGTGCAGCACAGCTGACAGAAAATACACTTTTGGCAAGAGATAATTGTTCTGTGTTCAGACAAAAGAGTTAGCAAGACTTCTGCGGTGAAGGCATTTGATGGCACCCAGCATTATTACAGGGGAGAGATTTGCAGCGGAGTCTTTTCATGCTTGGGAGACTTCTGGGAAGAGGAAGCTGGGGCAGCTGATAACTGGGGGATCACCGCAGGTGATTTTGCATTGGCTGTGGCTTTCCGAGGCAAGAAATGGCAGGGAGCGTCAGTGTCCAGCACTGACAGGCTTCTGACTCATCCAGTGATAACTGAGCTCTTGAGGTCTGCAGTTACTGAGAACTCCTTTGGCAGGGCTGTGTACATTGCAGGTGTCAAATATTAAAGACTACAAGGAGAAATTTGTGGCAGTTTTGTTTTGTGGGGCTTTATGTCTTTCCACATGAAAGGATGCTGGAGTCACTGATCTTGTTTTTCTCACCAAGGAAGCATTAACCCCACCCTGTTGGCAGCGGAAGTCTCTTGTATGACAGTTAGTGTGGCCTGTGCCTGCCTTTCCTCTTCCATCCTTCATGTGTCTAGTTTAGTCCGTAGATGAAGAAGAGATTAGTCACAAGTATTCGGTGTCCTACTAGTTACACTTCCGTGTTGTAGATCGGTAATTACTCGTGAAGTTATTGGAACAAGCAATAATTATTGGAACCAGAATGTGCTTTGCTTTTTGGTATGATTTACACACCTTCATCTAACTTGGTTAAATCATTACAGGAAAAAAGACCCAAACCAAAAACAACCAAACATGGGGAAGAAATAGGAAGAACAGCATTTACACAGGCAATATGACAGCTGCTGAACATGTTAGTATCCTCAGTTGTCTTGTGTTGCGGGTCACAGTGTTGACTTTACTAAAGCCAACAGAAAGGCCAAAGAGCCAGCGAATTTAAAAGAGCTATTGTTCTTGATCCTAAGAAGCAGCAAAGTGTACTCCTACACTTGTCATTCCCAAATACAGGCTTTAAGTCAGGAGTATGGTCATTAGTTGCACATTCTTGTCTGTTTTCTATCTCTGCTAATCCTTTTTTTCCAACCCTGATTGGTAACATAAGAATGTGGACGTCCCTGTTTAGCTGGAGTAGCTATAAATCAGAGTTGTTAATGAGCTGATAAGAGTAGAGTTTGTCCATGTGTTAGTTGTTCAATTTCTTTGAGATAGTGAGTGGTGATCTAACACAAATGATAAAATCCTGGGCCTCTCTCTCCCAATCACTGAAATCAGGAGAGGTATACAGAAGTACTTAACCAGAAAAGCAAGATGGGACAACATTTAATAAACTGCAGTGATTAATCTATTTCTATATCTACTCTATTTATTTACTTCATAATAAACCATTGTGTTCCTAACCAAAGAGATTGACTTTTTTTACAGTAGTACAGCAAATGACTAAGCAATCAGTATATTTTTTTCCTTACATAGTACGTGAATCCTATTTATCCCTGACTTAAACTGTGGAGCTTCATTGTTATACAGATCATCCATTGAACAAGGTTTTACTAATGTGAACACCAACTGTACAGTCTAATTTTCTTGCAATTCTGTGTACATTACTGCACATGGGATAATACAAGAAAGGTGTTTTTTCTGCCTTACATCAGGTGGTTGCTGTGAAACTGGGCCCTGACCTACTGATGAATGAGAACCTCTACAGAGTAATTACCTGCACTTGTTCACTTTCAGGTTTGCAACAAGAGGTTGCGTTTCACTGTGAGGACCTCATCTGTGTGGATGCTCTTATGAATGCTCCCACTGAAGTCAATGGGGCCATGAAAAAAAGGCTAATGTAATGGCCAGGGAGCTAGATGAGGACTTGGGAGACTTGAGTTCCTTTTCTCGGCCACGAAATTTACTTGACTTTTACTAAATCACGTAGATACTAGTCTGCAGGGGAGCAGGGGGTTAGGTAACTAAATGTGTTTCCAGATCTGCATTTAATCTCTGGGTAGGATTTATCTTATGTTGCTGTCAGCACCTACATCTGAGGTGACCATTTAGATTCCCATTGCAGTCAGTGGAACAGACAGTGCTTCACCAGCTTGATCCCTCTGACCTTTTTGGAAATTTAGGATGAGAGGAGTTACAGCCAGCAATACCAGTTCTTTTTATTGTCTATTAAGGGAGCTTACATGTTAGCTTAGTGTGGTATAGGACATTACTTTTACATAACTTTCCTGCTAATGATCCCTTTGGGACTAGAAATTTGAACTGTCAGATTAGTTGACGTGGAAGTAGTGTTTTGGGGTTTTTACTTTCCCTTAGATCTGCGGCTTGTGTTGGGCCGGGCAGCTTCTGCATTTCTCGTGGTTGAAATAAACCAGTAAAGCAAAACAGGGAATGCACTGGAAGAACCCTGAGGAGCATGAAGGCTCAGCGCGAGGTTTTCTATTTGAGAAACCTTCATCTGTCTATTACTCTATGAGTGATTTCTGATTTGCAACATATATTTCATGCTTCAAATCCAAGCTTATTCAGGTAGGTGTTGCTTTCTCTGAGAGGGAATGGCTCACAGTCTGCCAGCAGACAAACTATCTTGCAAAGGCAAAAAAATTTCTGTCTCCAGGGTGAGAATGTCTCAGTCAAAAAGATGTCTTATGTAAAGAGTGTGTATGTACAGCCGACTTCAGAAGTCCATGATCGTTTGCATTTTCAAATGACTGGTTAAAGCGGATTAGGAGGAAAGAAAGCTCAGTTGGTTCTTTTCCATCAAAAGAAGCTGTTGTTGGGAATGTGGTTAATTTATTAGGAAAGGCATGCTCAACTGAGCACATAGTTGCTAATGGCTGTAGATGGAATTAAAAAAAATTAAAGAATCAGTATACAAAATGAGCAAGTAGGTGAGGCACTCTTGGGCAACTGCCTGAAAGTACAGCCAAGCACATACAATGTATTTGGGAGGCAAGTTTGAATTAATGGATGGGGCCTACCTTTTTTTACTGTAGACGCAGAATCTGTTCCCAGTTCTGCCTGAGATAGCGTTGTGAAATCTGTCACTTTCAATAAATAAAGTGTGAGAAATTTTTGTAGCCTACATCAAGAGAGAATGGATGTAAGACCCAACTCTTTGATAAAGTCTGTAGGAATATTAACAGCAGTCAAGAGTAATGAAGCTCTGATCCTCTGGTTCCTAGACTGATCCAGCATCGCCTACACACAGCTAAAGGATATCTTGGAGAAGTGGTGCTTTCTGTCTGTAATACCTTTCTCCCTAGATCATTTTCGTTGTCAGATATAGTTAGGATCTGAAGGAGTTGTCATTTTCACTACAAAGTTGTCATTGTCATTGCTAGGAGATAGAGAACCTGTTAAGTCCTGTGGGACCTTAGATTTCAAAGGAGAACAGAAGTGAGGGCTTTTAGACTTGGCTGCAGACCTTCAAAGACTTATTGCTATCTAAATTGATTGATTAGGTTAGGGTTCTTGTTATCCTTGGAATACCCTTTTAAAATGGGGAAAAAATAAAAATCTTGTGCAGTTGTGTTCTTAAAACCTGTATAAGAAATACTCAAGAATTATCTCTGCATAGCTCCAGCTAAAAACCAGAATTGAAAGGGAAGTGGAAAATAAAATTACACATAAATTAATTCCATTACATTTTAAAGAATGTAATATATTGCTAATTAATTTTTGCCACATCTTGATATACTAACAAGGAAATAAAATGTTACCTTGTGGATACTAATTTCCTTGACTGATACGTGAACAGTTTTCTTACCAACATGCACCTGGAAAATGAACCTTGACAGGGTGGTGAAATAAATTTAGTTATATGAAAAATAAATTTAGTTATATATATAGTGATTAGAGAAGGGATAGCAGTTGGGCATTTGCGGAAGAAGGTCTGGCTGGCGTTAGGGGCATGCACTTCAGCCATCCCTCAGCAGATCTCAGGGTCCTGTTCTAGTGCGTGGTGGCTACCATGGCAAGGATTACCTTATTTCACTTATTACATTTTTAATTTCCTACCTGACTGCACCCAACGGTTTCAGCCCTTTATGCAACATAGAGATTTTATGCTAAATCCAAAGGGGCTAAATTAAAGCGAAAGGAAATTTGCATATTATGTAAAACTCTACTTGTTCAGCAGATCCAGATTATATGGTGCTAATCACAAACACTAGATAGAGTAAATCCTCTTGAAGTCACCCTGGGGTTAAGTCAAATGCTTTACACTCTTTGACATATACCCATGAAATATGTAATCAAGTCTGTTTGACGTCCTCTCCTAATTACGTGTGTGTATTTTAAGCAGATGCTTTTCCAGCTGATCTGCGCCTTTTGAGATCTTTTCTTCATTATTAATCAGAAAATCATGCTGTATGTTAATAGCAAGTGCCAATTATGAGAAACTAATATTAGTTTCTTTGCTTAGAAGCTGTGCTTTTGCAAATAAGACCATTGCCAAATAACATGTAGATGTAAAGAAAATGTAAGAACCTCTGAATGTTATCCGTTGGGGGCACAATTATTCTACCATGTACTGTGCTATTTCAGCCTAAAACTAAAATTTATTCTTCCACATACTGATTTTTTAGTTTGAAGAAAAATATTAAGTAAAGAAAGTTCTCTGTTGGAAGTAGAAACGGACTGCTTGTTTTCACAAAAGCTAGAATTTAAATGATTAAAATATTTTTCCCCCAAGACTCTAAATTCGTAACTTCTGTCAAAAATATTAATACATAAACTTAGCCTTTCGTGAATTCTTCTTACTCAGTGAGATAATATCAGGAGACAAAATTAATATTTAATTAACTTGGGAGTCACTGAGTTTTAAGTAAACCCCATTTTTACTGTGACTATGTAAGGACAGTCTTCAGAAGTTGCTAGTGACCTAGTTGGTTTTACCACTGCTCTTCAGCTGAAGGATGCAAACTGCCACTTGCATTTTTCTGGAGTTTCAAACTTAGTATGTTCCCTTCAGCGTGTTTAGCAGAGACATCTACTGGCAAAATGTTAACTAGCATTCTTTTCCTCAGGTTCTCCAATGCCATTTCTTACACCTCTGGAGGCAGACCTGCTAATACAGAAATGAGTACTTAGAAGCTTTTAGATGTACTAGAGCATTAAATCTATCATTTGGGAAGAAGCATTAAGTAGTATATCAACAGATACAAAATTAAGAAAGGCAAAATAAAATTTTCCTATTGTCTCACTAAGGTTACTTCTTGTTGAACTACT
The DNA here is from genome assembly GCF_000690835.1 of Fulmarus glacialis. Taxonomy (NCBI): domain Eukaryota; kingdom Metazoa; phylum Chordata; class Aves; order Procellariiformes; family Procellariidae; genus Fulmarus; species Fulmarus glacialis. The sequence goes on along the minus strand of NW_009227388.1, from coordinate 27,697 downwards.
ACACTACTTTTAGCGGAGATGTGTATATCAGAGAAGAGAATAAAGGAGTTTATGATCCATTGTAGATGAACAGGACAAATTGCAAATCACGTAATAATCGTAGTTAGTCTCCACTGATTTTAATTTAGTCAATTTAGAATGGAAAGAAAGAAATTACAGAATATAATCAGAAGAGCTATTCTGCCTGCAGTGACTGATTTCATGTCTAATGCTTGCTCTGCACTCACAGTTTATTTTTTCAATAAACATCTGCCTCAGCTGTCACCTTTGCCGAGTTTTTAATGGCTTTCAATAGAGCCATTCTGGATATGGTTTCAATGCTTGTGCGCTAGCTGCTCTAGTTGTGGTTTAAACATTTAGAGGTGGTCAGTGGTGGAATGAGCAAATGCCTGGTGCTCACACAGATGGAGATACCAGCAAGTCCTGTTTGGGCTCAGGCCCTGGAGGAGCCGCCAGGAGCCCGCCCGGCACAGCCCTGCCTCTTCTTCTCTGGTCCGGCCTCGACGCTCTCCCTGGAGACACCCACATACCTTGGGGTGGGCGTAGCCTTGTGGAGGCGGAAAAGCAGAGCTGAAAGAACACAGATGATTATGTCCCCCCCAGCAAAAGGTCATTCAATATTTAAAAATCAGTCTTTGCGTTTTCGGGTAACCTGTGGATTCAAGACGCTAAGAAGCATCTCATCCACCTAGTTGGAGTGGGCATATTTTCTCGCAATTGCTACCGGTAAAATATATTTTTAAAAGCACCTGTCTTCTAATGATTGTTTTTCAAGGGACTGTTGAATCATTTTAAGAGAGATGAGTCCTGCTTATCAGAGGCCTGCCATAGCAATGAAATTTTTCAGACCAGCTTTATTCAAGTAAAATGTCATTGTTGCTGAAGTAAATGTTCACGTTCAGTGATCAGTTTGATCAGTTCTGTGTTACGTTCTTAAAAGCATTCATTCTGGTTTACTCTAGGTTTATATGCATTTGTAATGGCCATTTCAGGTCTGTTATGCTTTCAGGTCTATGTGTGCACCTCAGCCAAACTCCAGATTTAAGATCCACATATCTGCTCACCCATATCACATCCCCTATTCCCCCATTTTCATCCACATCCTAATTTTCATTAAAAGAAGACTTCACTGGGCAAGGGATCTCCACTTGTGTGCTGCTTTAATTGCAAATGTGGCAGTTCTATGACAGCTGGAAAAGTATTTTCCTAACTTTTTCCTCCAATCCTCCTTTCTCCTCCCCTCCTTTCTCCTTTCTTTTTTCTTTTTATCTTTTTACTTTAAAGAGCTTGCAAGTATTTTGTTAAAGCATCTTACAAATTGTGCTCTACTATACTGAGTTTAATATAAAGGTTTGAAATTGGTTGGTTTAACTTGGTTGTTGCTTATGGTCTTTTAGCATGAGTGTGTTGTCTCAAGCTGATGCTAAAATTTCCATTTTATTAGTGTTTTGATCAAGAATTGCTACTTTTGGTACTTTATTCACATTATTAATTGAAACCCCAGGACACTAAAATTTCTGCCTAGTTTCTCCTTTAAAGTATAAACTTCCAAATCAGCTTGAACTTTGGCTATCTTCCTACTGAATGCTTCATAAGATTTGAAGGCAGTCATAAAAATCAATTTATTTTGTAAGTATTAGGCTAATGTCAACGATATTCTCACAAGTATCAACAAAAAATGGTGCTGAGCAGGAAAAATTCTGCTATAAGATAGTATTTGAATAAAAGATACATTTAGCTTTATAAATTGAGGGTACAGAGATGTAATAAAAACTTTTTGGGTTATCCAGTCCATGAAAAATATTTGATACTCTCTTAAAAAATAAGGACTGAATGAGCAGATTTCTAATTTCAATGAATTTTATCATTAATAATACAAATCACAGGGATTTAGGGAGATAAGATTGCCAACACAAATTTTCTCAGCTTAACTACCTCAGTCAGAAGACACTTATTTTTTACAGTAGAGCGATGTTGGCAGAAGGTCTGCTTAGTTGTATGTAGTTATTTCACTGAGCAAACTAGGTTGAGCTATCGTCACAAGAGCTGGTGTAAGCCTTCTTTATGTTAGAAGGATTTTGATACCATAACCACACTGGCAAAACCTTCAAGGAACAAAAAGCTATTCGCTCCTGAGTGTCTAGCAGCACAATTCTGTACTTCAGGCATGATGTTCCGAGTCAGTGTAAAATAAGGTGAAAACGCCACACTTCTGACATGGCAGCATACTACACCCCTTTTCTAATGACCTAAATAATTACAGCACTGTGCAAGGCAACCAAGATTCATGATCCTGTGGGGAGTCCTCACTAGCTAGTTTCACTCCTTGGACATGGCTAGGCATTCACACCATAAAAGAACTTCATCCCAGAAATTAAAGGGCAAGGCTGGGGATCAGAATTATTGAGCTGGTTTTATTTATATAAATGAATCTTCATAAATTTTGGCAACACTCTAGAGTGGTATGATTTTCTTTCCATACTGTAAAAAGAAAAATTGGAGCAAATTGATTCTAGATGAGTTAGCAGATGACAGGGTAGGTTGGATGCTCACAGTTATGTTGTGTTTGAGCCTGGTTTGGAACAGAGGAGGATGTCTGTTTTGAAAGGTTTCTTTTTCAATATAGATCCCATAATCACAACAATAGTTTATTTTCCTTCTTGTGACTATATGTTAAGCAGTGAAACTCAGCTTCTAACTAGTAGAGAGCCTGGGCGCAAGTGTGAGTAAATTGTTTTCTTAAAGTATACCAAAAATTATATTATGTGGGTTACTGAAAGCAACAGGCCAGTGCCTTTCTGGAGTGCTACCAGGCACCTGTGTTTAATTTCTTACATTTATTTTTCCCTTTTTCCTCTTCACATTAGTGGCAGGGTTTTTGTTGTTGTTGTTTTTTGGAAACTAGGATTATCTCTGTTCATGGAGGTGTTTTCAACTATTTTTTCAACCTGATTTAATTTAGAACAAGTATCATTAGATTTTTTTGTTGTAATTTCTTTCTTCTCCACTGTCTTTATTCATTTGGTATGAGAATATCTACTTTTTATTTTTATTTTGAGATAAATTAGATGATCTTCTAGAGGGACATTAAACTCAGATTTCACTTAGGCTTTGGTTCACGAGATCTGCTAATTCACCATCATCACTGCTGATTAGGTGATTAAAAGATTTCTTTTTCCAGACATCCCCCACAAATCTTGGCCGGAGTTGATGCCTAGAGGCTGAGTAGTGGCTGTACCTGATTCTGAGCTCTGGCAGTTGGCAGCCCAACCTACTAACCTAAGTTTCATCTGCCTCTGCCTTCATAAATAAAAATCATGAAAATCTGTGGCTGAATGCTCAAATTCACAATCCTTGTTAGGGCTATGGGTGACAGTTACAGAGTTTGCCACTTCTGGCTTATAGCCTCTTCTATAGCGGGTGTGTTGTGTAGTCTGACAGAAGCTGCTAAGCAGAGGCTTGAATTTCATATCAATATAGTCTAAAAAACATGAATCAGGCCCAAAGGTATTTGAGACATAAAATCTTCCATAAGTTTATATTAAGATGGTATGGGTGGAGAACAGAAGCTGCATGGACTATCTTGGAGACAAATGTGGAAAATACTCAAGTGCCACCCTATAAATCAGTTGTTTCTTATAATCCAAAATATGTAATGCAGTCCTGATTACCTCATCGCACAAGTACGTCCACAGAATTGGAGGGTGCTTAGCAATGAGCAGCAGCACAAAAGAGTGCTCACATGAACAGAGACTGAAATAATCAATGGCATCCTTTAGGGACATGTCTCTGCTTATCAAAAAAATTGGATGCTTGTGTGGATTTAAAATCCTGCTTAGCAGAACACAAAATATGTGTTTTCCCACATGTGTCTGGCTTTGCAGTGTTTGCCATGCTTAAAGCATTCCTGTGGTGCCTCCTGTTACTGCTGTTCCACAGGGCCATTGCTATTCTTAGAAGCAAGTCACCAGGGGAATTAAACCAGTGTCAAGAAAGGAGGGAAAAAACAAGAAAAGAAACTGTGAGGACAATCCAATTGTTCCTATGCCACTTGATTCAATAAGAACAGAAACATTAAAAGGATTTGGGGGTTGCAAGCTGCTGTCGTACTGACTAATTTACCATGTGTGCAAAAGATCAGTGAGGGGTCCTTGAGCTAGCCAACATGCACTGTTGATCTGGGCAGTCAGACTGCTGGGTACATCCAATTATTAAGGAAAACAATGAAGTTCAAACTCCAGAATATCTTTTTCTTGATGTGTGTAATTCGTGTGGATGTTTGGATTGTGCTAGTTAAATTGTGAGAAACGTAATGCAAAGATAATAATTACTCAGTTAAATGGGTTGACATGTTTCTATTAATCACTCTCATTAAATTGTTAAGCCACTTACCTATCTTTAGCACTAATACACACTACATGACTAGTGGACATGACATTGATAACAAATCTGGAAGGAATTTTTACCCTTTTCAGGAAGTATCAGCTAAGCAAACTAGGTAGCTTTGTGCATCCATCATACACTGATAAAGCAAAAGGTTGAACCAGCCTCGCTGTCACTTGAGCAACTATTTTCATTAAGGTGTGCAGGATTTGACGTGATTTCATGAATTTTCTAGAACAAACCATAACTTTTTCATTACGTTCTGAGGTTTTTGCTACTATAAAATAATATGGCTATATAGGTAACAGTATTATGTGAGATTTGCAACTATGCTTTATCTTTTACATGGCGACAAGCTAATAGATGATTTTCAAAGTGCTGGTTTTGACAGGCCTCCAAATTATTTCACTCTCCAACATGAAAGATCTCGAGTCATGCTGTAAGCGTATGTATAGCATAAAGGGTTGTGAGAAGGGTATGTGTCTGGCTTCCTGAGTTGTGGTTGGAAAGAGCTGGGGAGCAGCATCTGTCGCCAGCTAATCAGAGGATGAAAGGATCAGGCCAATGGCTGCAACCAGCACAGAAAGTTATAGAACGGGAAAAAGGAAGGGATACGCTAAAATACTTACAATGCAAGCCCAGTTGCGGGGCAGCATTACATGCGAGTCATTTGTGTAGCTCTCATGATGAGATTTGATATTTAGTGAGTTGAATTTGCCAGGTCTGTGCTGAGCTCATGGACAAAATGATTATTTGCATTATGTTCCACCCCCCCCGCTAATTTATTTGTGTAAATAAAAGAATATCAAATCTTCCCACTTATTTCTGTTCCAGTATGTGAGACACTACTGGGAGGTGATGTCTTGTGGGGGCCTATGTCTGCCACATGCTGTCCTATGATGGGGCTGAGCCTGAGGTATTGGGTCACAGCTGGGAAAGGTGCCCATGGCATTGTGCAGTTCAACAGCCTCCTCTTCACACTCTGAGCACAGGCACCACTGGTTCAGCGGAGCAGCTGTGCTTGGGGTGTGAGGCTGTGTGTTCTCCTGGGTTTCCATTTCCACCATGACTTTGTGTTCATTTTTTTTCTAAGTACAGAAAATGAGGGTTTCCTGCTAGTTAGTCAGTGGAAACACGATCAATGGGAATTTCGGGACGGTATAACAAAGCAAAGGAGATTCTCAAGTGCTGCCGAATGGTGAGGGGGCAAGAAATACATCAGATATTCAGATTAGAAAACTGATGTTAAAAAGGGTAAGAGTAGAGGCAGCATTTTTTGTTTAGTTGTAGTTTTTGTTGTTTTTTTCAGCAAATTCCAGAGAAAAAACTTGCTGTGATTTGATGCTCATAAAATCTAAAAGCAGTGGGGGACACAATTAACAGATTGCTGCGATTTGTGAGGTGAAACAAGACATGAATTTGACTCATGGGTTTTAGTAGCCCAAAGATATTTTTATGTCATCCTTTCTTGTGCTTGTGATGTTTGATAATGGCTATACAGAATGAGATGAAATGCGGTAAATTTTCTGCCAGTGCGGGAACTGCTAGAGGAAGTCTCTGGGAGAGAAGAGTATACAACACAGAAACAAAGGGCAAACAATGCCAAGGGCAAATCACTCCAGTAGACAACTCAGGCGTGTGGTGTTTAGTATAAAGCATTGTAGGTAGAGCAGCTGCTGGATAGAACGCGGAATATCAAGACGGATCTGAATAAAGCCCAGAAATGAAATCTGTTGCTATTTCTCTGTGGTCTTATTTACAACATAAAGTCAGATCATCAACTGATGTAAAGTGGTTTATGGCCTAACAATATTAATGCAATTAGGACAGCTGAGCACCATTAGGAATCTGTCCACTAAAGTCTACACCCATCCTGTAAAAACAAGACTGAATTCCCATTGTTGCTTTAAGCTTGCCTAAGCACCATGCATCATCCAAATGGCGAGCAGTGACTAAGCAGTGTCGTGTTTTAATGAATATTCAAACGTAGGTACATCATTTTATTTCTGTTGGCTTTTTAATTTTCTAATGCTTTTTCAAGGTCTGTGCTTTTGGGAGGGGGAGGGAGACGTTTGCTCTTAGAGGAAAAAAAGGCACATTGCCATTTCATTTCTTAGTAGAGGTTCGTAATGCGATTACCAAAATGTGAATAACAATCAAATAATGTAGAAGCTTATTCCCTATGGATAGCAAAAATAAATTTCAGTCAAATGTTTCCGCCAGAAATCTCAAATTTGTCATGCAAAGTACTTCTCTGCATTCAAACATAATGTATTTATGTGAGTCAGAAACATCAAACATTAGGATAAATAGCCAGATTATAAGTACAGTCTGCTTATGAAATGATTGGAATAGAAGTGCAATTAATGAAACTGGCAGAATGGCTATGAAGCAGTGTTAATGCCTTGAGATTGAAAGAAAGCATCCATATCTGCTTTACAACATGGGGTGGAGGAGACACTTAGAGACTGCTTTCCATTCTCCCCTGTTAACAATCTTTGACTACCTTTTCGTTCTTTGTGACTTATATTTGTGTCAGAAGAGAATTAGGAGAAATTTTACAAACTTCTGGGCTCATATTTAAAAGGGAACTGAGACCTGGGAGGCCAAGGGGAAGAAAATTAAAAGATGGGCAGCATTATCGATACTTTCCTTCTACCTTGAAGGCAGTGTAACGCTGCGTACTTCTGCAAAAAAAAAAAAACAACAGGAGTAAGGAAGGATGGTATGTGCCTATGTCTGACAAAAGGGCTGCTATGAACTCCTTATCCCAACTTTGCCAACTCTACTGACCAGTCAGAAGTGTTCTCTAAGTTGCTGCAGGTCTTACTTGCCCCCAGAGCAGCTGGTGGAGCAGTGGTAGCTTCTGTCTCCTCTTCTCACTTGCTGTCTCTGCATCCTTAAAAGGGAATGGATATAATCTGAGATACCTGGGTTGAATCTATAGACGTTTGTGAGAGGTGAGATAGGAGTGGCATAAAGCATATGAACTGGCAGGTTTTAATAATTGTGTGGATCCTGTGTATTTCTGGGGCTGAGGGATGCATGTTTGGGAAAAAGAATGGGAGTAAGCATCGACTGTGAGGTGTATGAGCCCTCTGTACTGGTTTGTGTGCACGTGGTTCTTTACTGGGAAGATTTTATGGAGATGTGTGTCAGCAGTCGGTCATAAGTGGGTTGTTCAGTGGATTTTGTCAGTTTTCAGTGTCCATCAGCTAGTGGTGGTGGAATAAAACATTTCAATTTTGTAAGGACCTTGGAGGGCATTCCCAAGCAGAGGCTGCTGAGTGCGACGCCAGGCTCAGTTAGCATTGTCTGATGGCAGCAGCTGACATTGCTTTTAAGCAGTAAGAAGTGCTGAGATTCAGCTCCCCCTTGCCAGGACCCCAGAGACTACCTTTATGGAGAATTTGTTGTGGGCATACTTACTGCTTCCTTTTTTTCGGTCATTTTAATTTTTAATATCTCAGTGTGACTTGACTAGCAGTAGCAGAAATCTTTGGTTTTACCATACTGTACTATTATGTTGCAGGTAAATTATAACACCCTGTTCCAAATAAATGTGGCAATTTAATTCAGTATTTACATCTTAATTGAGCCTGCTTAATGTCAAGGTATCACAATACTTTGAATATGCTATTACTTACTTCAGTAAGTGAATGTATAAATAACAAACCTCAGGTTGGTTTTGGTGAGCTGGTGCAGGTGAAACCCAGGTCTGGATGACCTGTGCTTCGTACTGAGCTTAGGGCATATGAAAGTAAAAGAAGAAAGGTAAAAATGGTATTAGGACATCTGTATGATAATTTTGAAGCTGTACAGGATTTATTGCAACTTATATAGCCTTGGAGCTAGCATAGTTTATGTCCAGGTATCCATGGCCTACAGATCTTTATGACAAGGGTTTTACTAGGAAATAGATATGTTACTCTGTCCACCACAGGGGAGGATTCTTCTATAAAGGAGGAAACTTTATTAATCTCAGTTTTTTGTCTTCTTGGCTTTAACTGAGCTGCAAGTGTTTTCCTCCAGAAAAGCATTTTTCCCCTTTAACTCAGCAATAATGATTCAGGGTGTCCAAGCAACCTCTGTGTGCTGAAGCTATTCTTCCAGGAAATGTGGAAAATCCATAAGGACCATATGATTTGTTATGAGGTTGTATCTCACACAGATTATTTCCTTCTTCCAGTAAGTGTGTAAGAAGTCCTTATGTGCCCACATAGGAGCCTCTTTCCTATTTGATGATCCTGGTAGAATACAGCTAGAAGGAATAGTTGGCAACTATCTTCCTTGTCCCTCAAGGGGTGCCCATGGTGGTTTGTGATAAGGCATGTTCCCAAGAAATTGTGAAGACCTTCGCTCAGCTGTTCTTAAATGCAGAAACTGATTTTCCTTCTGTTTGTGTGTTGGGGCCAACTGAGAGTCTACCAAATCTCAGAAAGGTAACTCTAGAAAGAACTAAGCCTTCTCCAAAGCTTCTTGATGATATTGACATAGTTTTCACTTGCAGATGTTATTGGTCAGAAATGTATTTACTAAACAAATTACTCTCTGATATTTCGTTTTCACGAAATTTAAACATTTTGTGGAAATGTGCAATTTCTGAGGGGGTTTTTTTTGTAAGAAATGTCATTGTGTCTTGTATCTACAAAATGTGGAAATATTTTGATTTATCTGGTTTTCTTGTAGATTACAAGATACTGGTTTTCATACATCTTGTTGAATGCTGTCAAAATGTAATTAGCAAAATGTGGTTTTTTACTAACTTTAGAAGTTTACAGGAATCAGAACAAACCAAAATGGTGAATTTTTGAGTTATGTCACTCAGAATGTAGTTGGTGATGGAAAGACATTTTATTAGGCCAGTGAGTGCAATCTCCTCAGCAACCCCGGCAGCTACTTCCTTAGAGCCTGTTCATAAATTATTGAGAAGATGCTTGTTCATGGGCATGAATTGTGTGGTGGGGTTTTTTTTATGTTCACTTCACAGGAATTTCATCACTTTATATTTGCAATTCAAATCAGAATTACTTTTTAATATGTTGGAATTTCATATATAACAGGAATTCTGGTTCCTGATCAGCTGCTTTCTCTTTAAAGAGGCTGAATTTTATAATACAATGAAGAGAGTTGTAATCAAGTTTGGCTGCTCACAGGTTATTAAAGCTGTTAGTCACTGTGTCCGTATGAAAGAACAGTGAATATATCACTAGAAAACTAAACTAGCAGCATAAATAGGTAGGCCTTTTTGCCTTTTGCTTGTATCAATGAATGAGCCTATAATGTCTTTTCTAGACCCATGTAGGGACTAAATGCATTGCTCAATGGAATGAAGACAAAGGGCCTTCCCAGCTCAAGGCTGAGGGCTTTCTGGCAAGTTTTTTCTGATCTTTAGGTGGAATTTCCTATGTGTGCCAGTTGCGTCTTGTCCTGTCACTGGGCACCACTGAGAAGAGCCTGGCTTCATCTTCTTTACACCCTCCCGTCGGGTATTTATACACATTGAGAAGATCCCCTCTGAGCCATCTCTTCTCCAGGCTAAACAAGTTCCAGCTCTCTCAGCCTCTCTTCATATTAGAGATGCTCCAGGCCCTTATTCATCTTCGTAGCCCTTCGCTAGACTCACTCCAGTATGTCCGTATCTCTTGTACTGGGGAGCTCAGAACTGGACACAGCACTCCAGATGTGGCCTCACCAGTGCTAAATAGAGGGTAAGAATCCTCTCTATCAGTGTAATACAGCCCAGGATACCATTTACCTTCTTTGCCACAAGGGCACATTGCTGGCTTGTGGTTAGCTTGTTGTCCACTAGGACCCCCAGATCCTTTTCTACAAAGCTGTTTTCCAGCCAGTCAGACCCTGACCTGTACTTGTGCCCGGGGTTACACCTACCCAAATGCAGCACTTTGCATTTCTCTTTGTTGATCTTCATGAGGTTCCGCTTTCCAGTTCTCCAGCCTGTTGAGGTCCCCCTGGATGGCAGCCCAGTCATATGTTGTATCATCTGCAAATTTGTCGAGTGTGCATGCTGTCACATTGTCCAGGTCATTAATGAAGTTGTTAGACAGCAAAGGTCTCAGTATCAACACCTGGGGTACGCCACTAGTGACTAGCTTCCAATTGGACTTTGTGCCATTGATGACAACCCTCTACGCCTGGCAGTTAAGCCAGTTTTCAGTCCACCTCATTGTCCACTTATCTAGCCCATACTTCATCAGCTTGTCTATGAAGATATTATGGGAGACAGTGTCAAAAATCTTAGTAAAGGCCAGATAAACAACATGCACTGCTCTCCCCTCATTCACCAAACCAGTCATCTCATTGAAGAAAGCTGTGAGGTTGGTTCAGCACGATTTCCTCTTTGTAAATCCATGCTGACTACTCCTGATCACCTTCTTGTCCTTCATGTATGTAGAAATGGTTTCCACACTCGTGGGTGCATCCCATCAGGGCCCATGGACTTGTTTATGCCCAGTCTATTTTAAGGGTTGCCTAACTTGATCCTGCTCCGCTGGTGATAAGTCTTCCTTGGACTAGGCTTTCCCTCTGGCCTTAGGGCCTGGGATTCCTGAAAGCAAGGCTCACCAGTAAAGACTGAGGCAAAGAAGGTGTTGAGAACTTTAGCCTTTTCTGTGTCCTTCCTCATCAGGGCTTCTGCTTGTAGAAGTCCTTCTTCTTACCCATTATGTCCCTCACCAAATTCCTAATTGCATCTCTGCATGCTCAGACCATGGGTCTGTATTCCTCCTGGGTCACCTGGCCCTGTTTCCACCTCTCTACTTTTTATGTTTTAGTTTAGTGAGGAGCTCCTTGTTCATCCATGCAAGTCTCCTGCTGCCTTTGCTTGGTTTCCTGCTTGCTGGGATGGACCATTCTTGAGCTTGAAGAAGGTGATCCTTGAAACATTTTGTTTGACCTGAAATGGAATTTTTCTTGTCAGGTTAAAACCAAATTTTTGCAGTGACTAATCCTAACTGTGATTTGGAGCATTTCTGAAAAGCTAGACAAGGCCATCAGCACCTGGGTAAAAATGGGCATTCAGGTGTGTAGACTATGTATTTGATTCAGGATTAATTTAAATCACTGCAAAAAATCCCCCATTTCCATGAACACAGAACCAGGAAGTTGGTTATTCCCATAGTTCATGAGGTCAGTATACCATCTGGGAAAGAATCAGTCTGTGCTACACGTATGGGAATGGTAGCAAGGGAAGAAAATAGAGCCTGTAAGCTTTTTATGGGCATAGTAAAAAAATGGTTGTTGAAACTAATCTTAAATATGTAGGGTTTAGCCCTTCCTGAAAAAGCTATCAAGGATTTAATAGAAAATAAAAGCTTTTCTATTACATTTTTAACCATGTGCTAGCAATTATAAGAGAGTTATGAGCTGGATATAGAACCCCATATGAAAGCAAGAAAAGCCCCCAAACTCTAAAAAGGAAAGTTCTCTGTTAAACTATCTGGACTTTCACAGTAATTGCTAGGCAGCCCAATGGATTTGATTTTATTGGGCTTTTCTATAAAGAGTCTTTTACAAGAATATAACTATTAATGACATTTAATAAATTATTTCCAGGATTGAGGTCTTAATGAAGTTTTTACTTTGAAGCAATTTAAGGGGGTGGTGTTGATGCAGTAATTTTGTAAGCAGAATATCTTCATTATAGAGCACATTTGTTAAACCTTTTTCTGGAAAATGCACCTGTTTGTTTATACATCAAACCAAAAATTTATTTAGTGTGTGTCATAATAAAGGGGAAAAAGGAGCAGTCTGTGGATAGTGAGCTTTGCTCAGACCAAGTAAAACTCATATATATGATAAAATGCACATAATTGCAAAGTATGAAAATATCTACATAACTATGCATACGCCCCCTTTACAAATTCTTTTTTAAAAAGTGTCTTGCTAAAAGCAGCCCGACATATCTTCACAAAACAAGAGCTTTCGTCTTTGTTAATGTTTTTTAATGTTTTCCTCAGCAAACAATACTTACAGAGATATGTTTTATGTATTGATCCTTACCAGACGGAGAGTTTTAAATCAATGCTAATTTTGAATTGTCAAGCTACTGAAAAGAAGCACAACTGTAAGATGTTAGTAGTCAATGGCTTTTGTATGTTCTACTAACATCACAGAGTGGGCTTTTCTTTATGGGATTTTTTGACGGAACAGTAGTTCCTAGCAGACAAACAACTTCAGCAGAGCATACTTTGTTCTTTCTATACATAATGTGTGTGGCATTCCAGGTGTATTTATCAATTTGGCATATTCGATGAGCTACACATTAACTAAAAGAGCATTCAGTAATTTTAAAAATAGTATTAAAACATACATCTCTGGAATTTGCGAGTAGTAAAATCTAAATATTTTCAAATGAACTAATGAAGGTGTCTCCACCTCAAGAAGAAGTTTTTCATAAAGGGATAAAATCCCTTGAAAGTAGGGAATGTTATATTTGTTGCTGAAAGTCTGGGCAAAACTTTTTCAGGGCTTTGCAGCTTGTGAAACACTTGTTTTCTTCTCCTATTTTTTAACATACTAATCAATATGTATTTTGACCAATGGGGTTAAAATGATAGTCAGTGTAATGTTATGAGGCTTTTAACCAGAATTCTTTTTCATCTCCAAAATGTTCATGTTTTAAAGTTATTTCAAGTTTTTGGCTGAAAACTCAATTACTTAGTTTCATGTTAATAAATCCAGTTGTCATTTAAAGTGTCAAGTTTCAGCAGTTCCAGTTACAGCTACAAATTTCGAAGAGGAATAATAAAGAAAATGGCAAAAAATGTTTTAAACGTTTGCAGAGCAGAGGCAATTTTCTGCGAGGCTCTAGAGACAGGACATCCTGTAGCTTGTGTAGCTCTGCCTCACACTTACAGCAGAAGCTGAGTTAATTGAGTCATTCACTCATATCCTGAAGATGGATCAATGTAATCCAAGAGGGAGCCCTCTTCAGGGGCTACAACAGCATCGAGAAGGCAGCCCTTCACACGTGGGAGGAGGCGAGGTGCTTTCCTTCAGACGTCCCCAGCACGTGGCTTGGCGTTCATGTTGTGCCTTGGACGGGAGGATTTAAGCCCAATTAAACAGTAGTTGTTGACTTGCGTGTTCTGTAATAGGCATGACACCATTTGGTACCTAGTTGTCTAGCATCAAACAGCTCCCTTCAACTGAAGATCTGAGGCATGGCTCAAAGAATAATTACGTTCGCCTGCGACAAGCCAGGGACTGGCTGACAGAACAAGCAGCATTAGCGAGGGTGGGGACTGCCAGCATCAATAACGATTATATGTGCCGCTTCTGCCTGTGATGGGCTGCCAGCTTGTAAGTGCTGAACAATTGAGTGACCTTGGACAAAGCCTTCCCAATAATGATAACAGCGTTTGTTTTAATATGAAAGTGACAAGAAGGAAAAGATCACAGTGTATCTTTCTTTCATGCAATCCCTCACCTCCAAAATGAGGGATCTCATGCGAGTTAATCATTCATTTCATTTGCAAAACCTCTTTCTCTGGTATTAAGAACATCTTCATTTCAAAGCTTAGAAAAGTTAAAAAAGACTGAAGGCTGGAGTGGAGGAAGAAAGATAATCCTTATATCTGGCAGTAGCTGTCACCTGCTTAGAGATAATAAAAATATCCTCTGAAATTTAAAACTGTATTTTATCTCAGCTTAGGTACCTGCAAACTTTTTTTTATTTGAATCCATTTTTTGTATTGAGACCACTCAGTTGGGATAAACTGCCTGTTTTATGAAAGCAAAAATTTAAAATATTGGCAAAATATTTGTGGTAAAAATATGAACCAGAGCTAATCTTTTTTGCATGGTTTTGGGAGGTTTCTTTTACTCCCAAAAAGTAAGTGTGGACCCCCTGCAACGGTGTTTGAATAAAACCTTTCTAAGCAGAAGAACAAAGTCCAGGATTGACAAAACTGTCTGAAGAAAGTTAGCTGCAAAATATAAGCTACTCCATGAATCAGAGGGGGGGAACCTATACAACGAGCTACTCAAAGCCCCTAAGTTCTCCTTCTCAGGATTCCTTCAAAACCCTGACAAATGGCACAGCTTTAGTATAATTTTTTAAAAGCTCATTCATCTTTTCCTCATAAATGTTTAATTTCTCTTTTCAGCATTGCTTCTCTGTTTGCTAGTCAAAACAAGAAAAGCATCCCTTCAGATACAGTCTGTGGGACACTGGGTACATCTTCAGCCCTTCTCTCTCTTTTTATAACATTATTTCTTTTGAAAACCTTTTTTCTTAAACTAGAAAAAAATGGTTGTTTGCAGCCCATGATCCAGCAGAAGCAGCAAAGTTCAGTATTTGTCACTGTCACAGTATGAGAGATAATGCCATCTTGAACAGGAAATCATGCTACCAACTACTTTTAGAAGTGCAAAGTATCATATCACCTGATACAGATCTAGTGGCTTTCAAAAAGAACTGGACCTTTTTTCTATTCATCAACACATTTTTCTGGTGAGATGTTTCTGATGATTGAAGCCGATGACTTTTGACAAGATGAACTTTTGCAGTGGAGTACAGCAGCTGTGCGACTTGGCTGCAGAGAAACTCAGCTACTGCTGTCTAACTTACTTTATGAAGGACTTTCATCGCCCTTATTTTGAGCACCTTATAAAAAGGGATTTTTTTGTAGTGAAAACCTACATTCTTATATTTATTCATGGTGAAGAATATTAGTTCTAGGCATTGAATGCCTTTGATTTCAGGAACAGTTTAACAGATGTGTAGCCACACAAATAAGCAGACAAGAAATGGGAAGCTACAGAGCTTGCACTCTTTGAAGAAGCATAGGGAAGCTGATTTACCCATGAGTCATGGAAATTACAGCCCATGCAAAAGAAACCTTTCTCTCTTTGAGATTTGTCTGAGATACACAGTGCAGCTGTGGTCATAGTCAAGCTGAAGAAGCTGAGTATGGCCTGTCTCTGAGCACGTCCAACTCCTACAGCATTCAGTGGGAGCTACGTGCCTGGGTAGGAAGACATAAAGTTTCACTGTGATTTGATTCACAGCAGTTGTTTTAGTGAGGTTAAGAGGAGATTCAGCTCAAATATTCTCAACCTGAAAGCTGTATTGTTTGGAGGTAGAAATTGGAAACTGTCTTGTAAAGCATAATGCTTTATATGTTGAGAGACCTATGACTTTTTATTACTTCAGTGCCATTTTTTTAAAATGTTGTTGGTGTTATGTATTTTGTAATATTCATGGAAGAATTTATAGAGGTTTAATACATTTATTTGGGCATTTGCTCATTGTCACACATCTTCCCTCTTACTTTAAAACGGAGGAGAGCTAAAAATCCCCCTCTTCCCTCCAGTCCTGTTTTTATGTTTATATTCGAAGCCGCTTGCAACATCTAAGTATTCTGGTTTGAGAGACCTTTTGATATTATGTAGGGACCAAAATAGAGTTGTGACCTTCAACCTGAACTGTCCTGGCAGAGACAGGGAGAATGAAGCAAGGGCAACACAAGCACCAGGTCAGA
The DNA here is from genome assembly GCF_000690835.1 of Fulmarus glacialis. Taxonomy (NCBI): domain Eukaryota; kingdom Metazoa; phylum Chordata; class Aves; order Procellariiformes; family Procellariidae; genus Fulmarus; species Fulmarus glacialis. Next base: position 11,807 of record NW_009227388.1, on the reverse strand, counting down.
TTGACCGCTCTGCTACGAGCCTCCTTGCAGGCGAGTGGGACGATGGTGCCAAGGTAGCTGGGTGAGCTGTGCTGGGTCAGAGCTGCTGACCCATCCCATCCCAGGAGGCCACGCATGGCTCTCACTGGCATTTGGGGCTTCGTGTGTATGAAGAGCTTATAGCCAGTGAGGGCATAGCCAGTGAACTGTTGCAGGCTGGAAGCCACCATGTGTGTGTGTGGTTTATTCTTGGGTTGGGTTTTTTGGTTTTTTTAATATTACAGAATAGTCATAAATATACAGATTCACAGTTGTGTTATTAGGAACCTAAGAACAACTATTTTGCAGCTAAAAAACCCCCTTGTATCTGATGCACAGCCTATCTGAATGGTGTATGTTTGTGGGCAGTGCCTGTTTCACAGTGTGTGTGTAGAGCACCCAGGTAAGTGTGGGTAAGTGGCACATCTTGTGAGGCTGTTCCTTCGCTCTTTCCTTCCATGTCTCAAAGTTTTGAACCGCTGAGTCCCCAAGTGTTTGACAAGGCACATTTGATTCCTCAGCTGGTGCAAAAGAGGGTATTATGAAACACTGTTTGTGTTTGTATGCTTATTGGGAGTACTTTTGTGCTACTCTGTTTCAGCTTAGTTTGTGGGATTGATAGAGCCTAAGATAGGAAATTATAATGAATATATTTATACATTTGAAGTAATAGACCTACAGTTTAAGAATGCTTTCAAAATTAGTGCAGGTTCAATGATCTCAGCAGTTCAGATTCTTTTCACAAGTCTGAGATAATTAACATTTTCCTTAAAGCTTCATTTTATAGTCATGTGACTAAGAACATCCTTTTTTAAAAAAAATTTCGTTTTCTAGCTCATTGTTTCAGAGAAAAGCTGGAAAACATAAGCTATTGATACTCAGAAAGCAGAAGGCAAGAAGTAACAGCAAGCCCTGAGGACTAAAATTTATGAGTTCTGCAATGCATTGGTATTTATTTCATCTCTCGTACACTACGCTGGAACTTACATTTTCTGATAAACCTTTTTTTTTTTTTTTTTTTTTTTGAGGAATTGTTCCCTGTTACTTTCCATCCACTCCCAGCACCATTGTGATCACATATTGTAAACAAAAAGATCAACTGGAAGATTCTGAAATTATTCCACATTTGGAATATTATTTCTCATTCCTGTTTATTCCTCCCCAAGATAAGCATCTAAAAAGTAACATTCCAAGTAGTCTATGTATCACCTTGCCACTTGAAAGTTTCTGCATTATGAAAATGCACAGCTTTAGCAATGTAGAAAGAATAAAGCCCATGCATAAATAGGAAATACAGCTAAGGGAAAACTAGTAAAGAAATACAACCAAATCTGTATAAATAATTTAGAAAATTAATAGGCTGCATTTTGAGTAGATTTAGAGTAGTTGTATGTATGTTAAGAAATTTTTATAAATGCAGCAGAAAATAGGGATAAGGTTCAATTTGATAGATGGATTTCTCCTAGATCGATACCACTTTAAATAAGATCTGAATATGGCCTTGCTTTGCTTTTAAAAAGACTGTGATCTTTATTTAGAGGAACTGCCATATTAAAAAGTATGGGGCAAGCCAGTTAAGGTAAGCTACAGACTGATCCCTAGCATTCCTAACTCTTCCACTGTCTTACGCTGTGTGGTAACATTCCTAAATAGCAAATGCCTACTCTCTTGTGAGTATAAATGATACTTTATTTTATTATGTTAACAAGAATACATTTCTTATCCTCGTGCTTATAGAAAAGAACTTGAAAATGTGATTTTTTTAAACCCCAGTGTTCATTATTTGTCTCATCGGTCTGCTTGAAAGCCAGTCTTGATTTATTTATTTTATAGAACAGAATTGTATTTGGAATACATGAGGTAAATAATACTGCATGGTCCATCCTTCAAGTAAGTTTTTAAACGCTTAACAGGGGAAAAAAGTGAACATACATGCATTTTGCTGACACACCTATGTTTCAGATGTTGACCAAGGGACTTAGGAGGGACCTTTTCAGAGTTTCTGACCCCACTACAAGAAGAAATATATTGGAAGTTACGAGTGGATTTGAACTTGATTTGTGAGATCTCCAACTCTGGTTTTGATTGCATTTGTGCAAAAAATGTCTGCTTGTGAGGTTCAGAGAAAAGGTGATTCTGTGGATATTGTTCATATAGTGTGAGTTAGCAACAGAAGTGAGTAGTCTCACCACTGCTGGTACATGAAAGGTCTGGAGAAGAACAACAGCAAGAGAACAGAACCAATAGAGAAAAACATGAAAATGCTTGAGAGGGAGGGAAGAAGGGAGGGAGGCCTGGCAGAAACTCAACACAAAAAGTTGTACTGCTGAAAAGCTTAAGGATAAAATATAAAACATCTCTGGACTGTGGTAGCTCCCCTCTTAATCCACGAACCAGAAAGTCATTTATGAATGAGTCTTTCTTCACTAAAGCCCACTAAGAAAACTTTTTTTTGATTTTTACTCATTAGGCCTTCTTTAAGAGTTACATTACATGGTTTTGACAGATGGTATTTTATTGATCATGATTAGTGTGTTTCTGCATGGGAGTGCATGTGTACGGACCAGCCATCAGATTGCTTTTTGTCTCCAGTTTTCTTTTGAGGCTGCTACTTTTCTTTCCAAGAATTGGTTGAATTTATCTTAGACATAAAGACGAGAATAGATCCCTTACTAAACACAAGAGTTATTTTAAAAAAAAAAAAGAAGACAAAAAAAGACAAAGAGAAACATATTATAAAACCAGGCCAAACTTGAGCTATTTCTGGAAAAGAAGTGATTTTATATGACCTGGACATCTTCTTGAAATAGAAAATTAAACAAAAAGCGTGGAAATGCTATTGCAGATCTCTAAGGATTAATTGAGTCTCACATTCTAATCCTCTTTTTCCTAAAAGTAGTGGTTTCTGAATATATAGTAATATTAACAATAATAATAAATCAACTTCCCCCCTTTGATTTGCTCAATCTTTTGAATAAGCAAATGGACTAGGAGGGAGGAAGAGACTAGAACTGGTTATAATTTTCACTGGAGAGTTGTCTGAAGGGACATCTGTCTTACTGAAATCTGTTTATTTTGATATAACATTTTACAGGAAAAACTCTAAAATTATTCTATCAGGCCATCTAGATAGAGTACTTAATATTTATTTCATTGTATTTTAAATGTATTACTTAATACATCCTGCATTTCAGTATTCACAAAAGGTTTGACTGCATGGAAATGAAATATTTGAATGTCTTTAAAACAAACATTTCTTTGAGGTTTTATTAGCTGGGAGATGTGAATACTTTGGCTTTCTTCCTGATACAATATTTAGAAAATATCACTATCATAGTTTCTTCATAAGCAGAATACCATTTTCCAACTACCATTAACTAAAAGTGAGAATTCTGTATAACAATAATGGATAAATTTCTGTCTGAAACTAATTAATGACGTATTGTATAATTTTAGCATATTTCATTTCATTGCTTTTACAAAAATGGACATGCCCTTAGATTGTTCTAAATTCTGAATAGCTGAAACTGAGCTCTAAGGGGAAAAGTGAGTACATTATTTAAAATACAATTCAGTGTAACTGCCAGAGAACATTCCTGATTTTCTTTAATAATCCATAAAAGCTGGAGGTTAATAAAACGGGGAGCATGAGAACAAGAAGGGGGTAAGCTACAGGTAGAAAAAAGAGGCTGAGAGTTTTATAAATTGGAATTTATAAATTGAGAGTAGCAATACCAATCCATTAGTTGAGTAACATCATAGGTGTTTAAAAGCAATATATTTTTATGGCTGTGTTAAGAGGTTTTAAAGATATATTTTGCTCTCTGTTTCATAAATTAGTCTTGAAAATGTCTTCCTGTTCATGAAAGCAGAAATTCTCAAAATCTGTCTCTGGGCATCGTGCCATTTTGTGGTACTAATAGATCATTCTGTTCTGACAGGAAGAGTTTTAAATAAATGTCCACTCAACAAGCAGCTGTGTGAAACAGGCTGATCTGGCCTCTGTCTTTGGGTCAAATACTTACTGTCTCTGCTGCAAAACAAAATACAAAAAATAAAGAACTAAAGCCCGATGGGGCGCATTCAGTTAGCGTGGCAGCATTTCAGAACGTCTTGAAAAGGTGGATCTGCATCTCAGCAGCGCAGAGGGTATGGAAAGATGTTCTTGCCGATTGCTGCCAGAGAGGTTTATAGCTGTGGAGGATCCTGCCGGCTTTCATAGGCTCTGAATACATTACTGACCAACCTGGCTTACAAGCAACTAACGTTAAACTGCCTGATGCCCCTGACACACACCTTTGTCTTTTCCCTGCATATAGATAAAGGGACAAAATCTGTGGAGGAAACTAATGCCAGCGTAGTCAAAAAGCAAAAATAGCAGATCAGTATAGTGATGTGTTTAACTTCTGTCTTACAGAATATCTTTAGATAAAATTATAAACGTATCACACATACCCAAGTTTAGTGAATATGATCCATAAAGAGATGTGGAAAAGAGGTAAGAAAAAGAGCTGGATAAGATGTGGGAAACAAATTAATCCTTCATGACAGAGCTCATGATATGTTACAAGAAAGTATGGTATGGGTTAAGTCAAAGTTTGGTAGGCTGCAGCAGAAAATGAAGGCTGCAGTTGCTGTCCCTGGCTGTTGAACAAAGTGAGCCTTCAAGGTTCAACTTTTAGTCAGAAATAATCAATATGCTGTCTTGTTACCAACACATCTTGTTCTCTGCTCCGATAGAGAATGATCTAGGCTGTTATAGTAGATCGCATACTGAACTTGACAGCATCATTCCGATAAAGAAAGGAGGGAAGAGCTGTAATGAGTATATTTGGCAGGACTTGCATTGTCAAGACCTCAAAAAGAAAATAACTTTTTTTTTTGATCAATTGATTGGTTTGACCTTATGGGTGAGCCAAGACTGGGCAGGACCGTAAAATTATAATGTTTCTGACCTTCAATTTATAATACCTTCCTTTTTCATTTACTGTTCTGTGTTCAAGACAGGTGAAGTGTTCCAACCTCGACACTTCTACCAATCCTAGAAAAATCGTGTGATTCATCATAATTTGAGGATATTAATCAATTTATTTCTTGAATGTTCAGAGGCATAGAAGGAAAGAATTGCTTGAGCCAACATTTATTTACGTATCTATTTATTTATCTATTTGTTCTCCAACTTTATGAGGGGTGTCTTATTCCTGTGAAACATCCATCTCGAGTTGGCATGTGAGAGAGCAAAACTCTCTGGGACACTAGAGAGTCTCTCTTGAAAGCAAAGTGTAGGTTTTCTATCACTTCTCACACTATGTGAAGGTTGTGATATTAGAATAGCTAGGAAGTATTAAAAAAAGAAAAAGATAGAACAATACTGTTAGAAAGAATAGAGAGCAACAGGTATCTCACATGCTAAGCCTCCTCATACTGTGGAGAGCCTTGTCTTTAGGTAAGAAGACAAGAAAAAGCAAAATTGCTGACCATTGTAAAAAAACTCCCAGACCAGTTCCAGACCACTGAAGTTTCAGCAGCTTGCTGAAAAAGGACTTGCTGTGTAGCTGTCAGTAACGCCCTGTCTCTCCTGGGGAGTTCAAGCTGACTGCCTGCCATGGCCGCAAAATGCCAGCTTGTACTGCGTCTTTCTGATCTCTCTTCATAATTGTATGAAGATGACTTCTCATTTGAGAAAGCTCTTTGGTGAGAGTCATAATGGGAATTATAATGAAAGGGAAAAGGGTAGAGATGCCACATCACCATCCAGGCTAACTTTATCTGATAAATGCTTCATGTGATCACTTTAGGACACCCTAAAATAGAATGACACACCAAGGTTGATGGGCTAGCAGTTGCCTTTTGGTCTCACTGATTTAGTAAAATTTCCCTGTTGAAAACTGCTCGGTAAGTTCAAACTGTTATAATAAACACTGAAGATGTTCTTGAACTCTTAAAAATTATTAAGGAGGTCGTTGGAAAAATGCCACTGAGTACCAGTAAAAGATTTTGTGGGTGGGAACCCACAAAATATTGTGGGACTGTTATTGTTCTCATAAAATGAAACAGGACTGATCCTTTACATATTGCTTTCCCCCATATCCTGCCATATGCAAGAAGGCAGAAGAGTTTCAGGGAATTAAATAAGTATACTAGTTCTGCATGAAATGCACCCGCATGAATGTTTGATACATGCAGCATTTAAATACATTGCCATGCATTTAAATTCGCACTTCTTAATTATCAAAGTTTTCCTCTTGGATTTGCAGTCAAATGTTTGAACAGTTTGATTAATCACTGCAGTCCTAATCGGTCTGAAGTTAGTTGCTGTTTTGAATTAGGTGTCTTGTATCCCTCACGAAGTACCACGGTAGGGTGATGTAGTTCCTGTAGGATCGTCTCCTAGAGAGGTAGGGCCACCAGAGGCCTGGTCAGCCCAGAAAGGCTGATTCAAGAAATATTAGAAGCTTGGGCAGCCTGAAATAGCCGTTCTGGTTAGTTCAATTCAGAAGAGGATATCTGTTGCATAAGTCACCTTATAAACAAAATAGACTAAATAATAATCTTTAAAAGGATTGAGTCATTTCAACTGCAAGACAAAGCTCCCTTGGCTAGAGAGACTAAGCCAAGGCAAGGTTATCTAAGAAGGGGTCTCGTGTGTGACTGAAGCCATTCAAATTGTCTCATATATTGAGTTAAGCATCTTTCAAGGTGGAAAAAAAGAGTATTAGATGAATATATTTCGACAGCAAGTTTTTGTAATTCTAGGCTAAGGTAATAAAACAGATTCTTTGCTTCATACTATGGAGTTTGCATATCTCATGTTGTGCAGCATCTCTGTGTAGCCAAAGGTCATGCAGATAAGCTTATGTCAACTTTCTTAGCCGACAGTAATAACACTCAGCGTCTGTTAGTCAGATATATACTGTGATTCATTTCTAAAGGTTTTTATTTCATGATGCTTTAAACATGAAGCTCTTTTCATGGTCATGCTTTTCATTTATAGTAACAAGACTGCACTTTCCATTGGTGGGGCAAGAATGAAAAAAAAAGTAACAAGGATTATCTGTGTATGTATTTCCTTAAATTTCTTTGTTCCTTGGTAAAGCCCCCAATATATTCTGAATATTTCCATTTATCAAATAATAAAAGGGGCCTGTTTCTGCATTCTAGATGTCTTTGGCAAATACGCTGCATCAAAGAAAGCAAGAAGTGTATGGCAGATAATACTAAATAACCAGGAAACACAAAAAGAGCTGTATTTCTGATTTTTCCCTTCATTAGCCCTGATGGCATTCTTTAACATTGTAAAATACGGATCTCACAGAACAGTCTGAACAGCAGTAGCCAATATTACCACTTTAGTAATATTGTGTAGTTTAGGATGAGAGGAAATGGCCTCAAGTTGCACCAAGGGAGGTTTAGATTGGACATTAGGAAAAATTTCTTTACTGAAAGAGTGGGCAAGCCTTGGAACAGGCTGCCCAGGGAGGTGGTTGAGTCACCATCCCTGGAAGTATTTAAAAGACGGGTAGATGTGGCGCTTAGGGACACGGTTTAGTGGGCATGGTAGTGTTGGGTTGACAGTTGGACTTGATGATCTTAGAGGTCTTTTCCAACCTTAATGATTCTCTGATTATGAATCTGTGATTCTGTGTCAGGATGTAAGAAAAAGCATTCCAAAAATTGAGAGCTCCAAAGAAACCAGGGAAGTAAAATGTAATGTTTTATTGTTATGTCTGGTAACACACTCAAGTCTGAAGCCCCTCAAGGGAAGAGATAAGTGAATCTGGCCCCCCACATCCCTCGTGAGTGTTGTAGCTTCATCCCTACTTGGTGGGAAGAGAATCTCTGCCATCTTGCCTTCTCTTCCTCACCTGAAAAGGGAAGTTTGTGAACGGTGCCTTAAGCTGGACTTTCCTTTCTATAAAGCCTTGCTATTGTTAAAAATATCTGAAATGGTAATGATGGGGAAAATGGGTTTTTTTAAGCCATTTTTAATCTCTGTGTTTATGTTTACACCTTAACTGCAAAGTCCCTTACTTGACACAACAGCAGCAGCCCTTACTCTGTTTTCCTCACTTCTGCAGAGCTCAGGTGTAAGGGGCTGCCGTGGGAAAAGGCTAGGGCTTCCTAAGTGCATGCTGCCTTGCTTCTCTTCCCTGATGGTGGCCCCCTCCAAGTTGGTAGCATTCGTCCTTCACGAATGCCTTGCTCGGATCAGTGTTTTCTTTTGACCTTGTCTAAGTCTGTCTTCAGAGGCAGTTCTCTAGTTTAGCGTAGATCTTGATTTACAGCATGAGACAGCATGGTGTTATAGCTTATTGAAGCTGATGTAATACCAAGAGTGGTTAATTTTTTCTGAAGCACACTACCTACAATCTTTAGAAGGAGGCAAAAACTGGAATAAATTACTTTATAATATTTATATTTTCTACCTTATTTTTCTCTTCCAGTCTTCTTTTTAGTAGATCTGCACACTGAATTTGCAATTGATTAAAATACCTATCCTGTGCTTACAAAATTACAGATGTTCAGTCTTTATCCACATGATCTTATTACTCATCGCCCCCATGACTTGGAGAGCACACAATATTTTAGGTGCAGTGGATTTCAGAAGCTCATAGGAATGAGCAATGTAATGACAACCTGCCAAAAGTTAGTTTTTGCCAGCCAATACTGCAGGACATTCTGCTTATAAAACACCGGTACTGTCTTACAGAGGTTATTGCTGAGTATGCCACAGCAATGGCTGTACTGTAAGAAGCACTGGCATCTTACTTTTATTGAACGAACTCTTGAGAAATGAGACTGGGACTGTAACATCATTGCTCAAACCTGCATGTTGAGAATGTGAAGCATTGTGGCAAAGTAGCCATTTTTGCTCTCAGTTTTTCCTTTTACTATCTGTGAAATGTTATGTGTGTTCACTCATCTCACTGTCTCACAAACCTCACCAATGGACTTCAAGAGATCTGAGCCTGCCACATCCAGGCAGAAAAGATGACCACATGAAGGAAAGTGTGTCAGTGGGTCACCCATCGGTCCTCACAAGAACAGTGAGTGATGTAAAGCAGAGTTAATGCTGTGATGTTGGGGGAGGTCGATAACAATGGCAGTAAAAAATAAAAGAATTCAGGGGTTCCCTAAATGTTTAGCTAAAGTTCTCTCTTGTAGTGTTAATGTAGATATTTATTAAAACAACATTTGCCTGTTTAAAAAGCTTGGGACGAGTCCTGGTATAATTCAGTTTAGGATGAGGTCCAAGGATCCTGAACGCTTTTCAATATTGACTGCATGCTTCCTTATGATTAAGACATCAAATCAAGGAAATTTCGAAGCATTTTTTAGAATTCATTGTTGCTGCTTTTTTACCTCTGTTTCATGAATGACACTGTTTGTTCCCTCCATGGTAGCTATTATTGTAATAACATTACCCAGCAGAGACCTTTCAATATTCCTGAATGTTACAGATACAGATTGGGAAAATTGAGTGTATTGTTATCTTGTTCCATCAATAGTCAACATCATGATCGTGCCTTAGAATTTGTTGTCTGGAACCTTTCTTTTTCTGTGTCATATTCCTCGGTTTAATTAAATGAACTTGCGGTATTTCCTGTATTGCTGTGATGGACAAGTTCTGTGGAATCTTAGAAAGAGTGGGATACAAAGGCTGCACAAGAGCAGATATAGAGCATCCTACTACTTCACATGCTGGCAGCCACAGCCATGGTTCAGAGATTTTCAGAGAAAAAGAGGGAAGGTGTCCAACCAGTATTATCAGGCAGGGAAAACCTGGAATGCAAATCGATATGCTGCCTTGGGCACCAAAGTGTTTCACCAACAAAGAGATTCCAAAAATGTTATGTTAAAAGGATTGCTAATGTAAAACCTGTAGGAAGGTAGAGTCAAACCAGTGAGATTTAAGCACATGATTACCCATTCTTCTTCACCTAATGCAGGCATGGTGAGCTTTGAAAGAGAACTGATTTATATCCTAGCAAGCCTTTAGATTGGGATCTGTCATCTTAGGAAGAAAAAGAAAGAATCTGTCCAAGTTTTCAGAATATTTTAAAGGGTTCTCTTGATGCTGAAAGAGAGATTGCCTCCTATAAAAAACACATTTGGATTTATCTTTATATTCAGCTTATTTTTGGTGCAAGTTGTTTGTCTCCATTGGTCTGCAGCCGTCTTCAGGGGAAAACAAAAACAAAGAACTCACAAAACTTCAGAGCCATTAGAAAGTCGTGAGATCGGCTAGTACTGGTGACTGTGTCTTATAGAAAAGTTATTTGAGGGAAGAATTGTACTTAACTGCAGACCTGATGGAAGTATCATAGTCTCTGGCTGAGCAGAAGATGAGAAAGGTTTTCCTCCCACTGTGTTAAAGTGATTGGAAAGTTGTTGCTGACTCAAATAAGTAAATAAATAGATAAGTGTTCATGCAAAGTCAGTGCTGAATTAGTCATATCGACTTGAAAACATAAGACTTACTGCCCCATCTTACATTTTCTAAATCCCCATGACTGTATTTGAGACAAAGAAAGAGTTTTATGCTCTGCCTTATATTAGCAGTCTAGCTGTTGAGAGTTGAAAATACCAGGAAACAAGCAGTAGTAAAGCTTTCACATGCTGGCTTCAAGGAATTGTGCATAGCAGGCTCCATTAAACAAAGGACAGAGCCACTTTTATAATAAAGCAGAAAACAGGCCTGTATGTTACATTCAGGTTTCTAACAGCTACCAGGAGAATTCATGTGCTCTTATAGTACAAGCTTCTCTTGCATTTAGTCCTTAAGATGACAGAATCATAAGCAGAAGTTGTTCTGCTGGACTGAGAAAAACCTTGGGAGATAAAGCCTTTAGAGGTAAAATGCGAGTATCTCATAAATACATTCTTTCAGGGATGATTCTGTTGTTCCTGCAGAAACCTCTGTGGGCTCATGTCATCCAGCACTCTGGAGATGCGGTTTGAATGCTGCTTCCATGAGGTGTGCAAAACACTCTGCCTTTTTAAGAAAGCCTCCCCGTTCATCTTTTATGTTGCTGGTTTTATGGTTTGAAAAGTCATACTGAAATTATTTCCTCTGCTGAGAGTATGGCTTGGGCTAATGGAAGAAAAAAAAGGACGGGCAGACACACACACACCCCCTCCCCGGCTCAAAAAAGAAATCTCGTAACAATAGCAAACAGTAAATTAAATGTATCTTATCTGGAGCTTATTTGACTTATTAGATAGTTTTCAGCCTAACAAGCAGTTAACGGAAATTGAATTGTACCTGTAATTAAAATAGTTATACTAAAAGTGAGTCAGCCAGCTGGCGTGTACAACTTCCCCTCTCTTACACTACTCCCAAGAAAATAAAAAAAAAGGCAAAGAATTCCTCATTACGATGTTTGAAAACTGGGAGCTGCTTCTTTCAGAGTGTGCTGCTTGTTTTATTCAGAACAAAGACTTCTAACTTCCCTCACTGTGTGAAAACAGAGCTTGAATTAGCTGCTCTAAAGAAGTGGGAGATGGGGCATCAGAGCCTTCTGTTCATTAAGATAAACACCGAATATGTGTTTCATGTTTGGTTTTAGTATAACATTCTGAATAGAGGATTAAGCAGTTGCTTCCCACAGTCTTAAACTATTGAGATGGTGTGGGAGAAGGAGGAGAATAAAAGGATTTAAGCTATTATGCAAAGAATTAGTGCTGAGCGAGTAAAAGGTCCCCCTATTACCCATTGAATTCTGCATGGATTTAGTAGTGTTGAGAGTGTAACATGGATCTCCATTTTCATAGAATCATAGAATCAT
>NW_009227387.1:77681-83426 GCF_000690835.1 Fulmarus glacialis | reverse complement strand
CTGGCTGGGGTTAAACCATGACACCTGGACATTAGGGAGTTACATACAGTGCAAGAAACTATTGTAAATGTATTGTCCTACCACTCTCTAGCTGAATTCTGCATCCTGCCAACTTTCCAGAGAACTGCACAGTTCCCTGCTACTGCTCGGTTTGATCAAAGCTTTTGCTCTCCCTTGCTGAGGAAGCAGTCCTGCTCTTGCCAGTCATATTACTGATCACTTCATTTTACTCTTCTAAAAGTGAGATTTATTTCTTTTCAGTGTCTTTCAAGAAGCTTCCAGCTCTGGTTTTGTTTTGGTTTTTTTTTCATGTAGTAATGGCTTTTGATTTTTGTCTGTTGCTTCTGTTTTTGTTTTAACTTTTTGAACACATTTGATCTTTGCAAACAGTTACATCACTGCCTCCATCTTCTTTCATCAATGATCCAAATTCAGTCCCCTCCCTTGGATTCCAGTCCATGTTAAAGAATAACACTCTTTGAGTAATGCTATTCTTTATTTGGATGATTAGCCAAAATCTAAAGAATTAAATGAAGATATCCAACTTCTTTTGATTTAGTTTACTTAAAAATGTGTGAGGACATACTCTGCTGAGAACACCACAAACAAGTTAACCACTGCACAACCTTAACTTCTGAGATGGAGATGCTGGGCAGGAGAACTTGATTTTCTTTCCAAATTTATTTGTGTATCTCTTAGTCATTGACATAAAACCATATCTACTGAATTATTTTAATTTTATCTAGGCTTTGAAGAAAAATAATCAGAGGCTAAATTACTTTATGCAATTAGAAGTGTCTGAAGGCTTGCCTGCTCTTCAAATGTAATTAATGCCCTAGCAGCCCATGTGCCCCCTTGTCTCAATGAACCAGCTTTGCATGTCATGTTACTGCTGAGAAGGTTGTGTTACTCACCAACGGGTCAAGTGCCAAAGTGTCCTTACAGTGTCCTTGCCACTTCTACAAATCTGGACAATCAGTAGTTTACATTTGGGTTTTTGGTTTTTTTAACTGGAAATGTATTTCCCCTAAATTTAGCCTAATGGTGCACAACCGACACTTGTACTAATAGCTTTTAACAGCTTTAGTATGTAGTATTTGAATCCTTATTTTCATGGAATTAGTGGGAAAGAAATAGATATGCACAATTCTAATGCATTGATGTTTCAGCGGGGCAATACAAGAACTGTTTCTCTTTTGTAAAAACAGGTATGTTTTATGCGGGACTTGAATATTGTTCCTTACATGTCTGCTGGAGCTCCATGTATAACTGTGATGATTTTCATAAGCTTGGAAAATTCTTACTGCCCAAGGTCACGTTCTGCCTTGATCATTCATGGCTGTACAGTTGTTCTACAGACCTGGTGCATTTTACAGTCCCAAGCTACATCTGCCTAGGCTGGAATCTGGCCAATGCAGGCAACATTAACCGCTGATACAGTAGTCTGATGTTAACATGATGCTAGCTTTATACCGGTAACCAACTGTGAAAACCAATAGGCGGAAAAGCATGATGAAAAATCAGTGTTTTATCAGTCCTCTTAGCCATAGATTTGTCTGACCATGTCTCATCCCCAACTGCAGTGCAGATCATCACCAGCAAAATCCTGTACTCAGCAATGTCTTCATCCATTTGCATGGGTCTGCAAAAGCTTGCTGGCTGCTGTTCCTTGGCAGTTCTGATTTTGAGTGATGAAAAACCATTGCCCAATTCATGAACTCTATAAACCCATGCATATTTATAGGAACTGTTGTAGTCACTCTTGATATTAATATATTTCAAGGCAAATGATCCTTAGGATCATTGATTTTTTTTTTTTCCTTTTTTTTTTTTATTTTTTTGAGAGCACCACATTTGCGTGAGGTACAATACATGATGAAGCACTGGCATTCTAAGATTATGGCAGTGATTTGTTTTCCTGATTATTGTTCAAATAAGAACATGGACATGAATAATTATGTCTTTCATCATTCTTCTCTTGCTATCGTAAAAATGTACCTGGGACAGGGGAGATTGGTATCTAAAGATGTATGGCCTTTGAAATAATACCGATGGGGATATAGATTAGTTAAGTGATTCTCACTACCTTTGGTGCAAACCGTGAGAACCCTCAGCTGCTTTCAGTAATTGTGGGAGATGGAGAAGTAAATGGATGAGTTTTCCATCAGTGAAGAGGGAAAAATAGGTTTTGGCTAACCTCAAATGGGTGCAGAAAGCAATGAGAAGGCATCTTCTTTAATAGTTTGCCTGAGTAAGCAGAAGCACTGTGGCTTTCAGTCCTAATCTGGTGCCCATCAAAATCAGTGGGGGCCATTCAGACCTTCCATAACAGGACAAAATGCTCAGATTCTCTCTCAGGCTATAGAAGCATATGTACGTGAACATGACGTAACTAATGCAGAAAGATACTAAAACAGTCAGAGTCCCACCCACCCGCCTTGTGAGCAGTTCTCACTCCTGAGGGCCGCAGCAGCTCCTGGTGGCATGCTGGGTCCCTGTGCCCACTAGGAGGTTAGCTCATTACACAGCACTGAGATTTAATTAAGGCCAGAGTTAAGTGTGTAAAGGTATTTTACTTTTTTTTTTTGTAGAGAAAAAATCAGAAATAAATAATTAACACAACAGTGTTAATTACTACACAACAGTAAGCAGAGCAGAATGGCCTTAAACAATTCATAACATTGTATAAACACGATTTTATAGCATTTTTTCTTACATGTAAAATATTAAGATGCAGATTCTGTGTGTTGCAAAGGAACTTGATAGTGTGTGAAATTAAAACTACAGGCAGTTAAATTATTGATAGAAATCAAATAACACATTTTTGTAATTGTAAACCACTTCACATTTAGATGCCTTCTTTTCTATAAGAAATTCATTATGATATGCCTGAATATATTCAGTGGAAACAATTGAGACAACTTAAATTCCCTGTCCAAGGAAAATGGATCCTGCATATCTCTAAAACAATCTGAGAAAACCCCACCAGTATTGTTCATCAAAAGTACAACTGCATTAAAAAAAAAAGTGAGTGGACTATCACCATGTGGCATCTGTGTTCAGTATTTCTTGTAGCTCCCTCTCGTCGGATGCTGCACGGGCTCTAAATCCAGGCAGCTCCCCCGCTTATTGCAAGTGAAAGAATGAAATCTTTTCCAGCTTCTGACAGACAAAACATTTCTTCCTGGATCTCTGGGAGGTCGAGAGCTGATGGTGCTAAGAGCACAACTTGCAGTAAATTAAGGGTTTCTGCCCCCAGATAACTGACATTCGAAGTGGGCAAAACAGACCAAGCCCGGAGGAAATGGAGAACTTCTGTCTTGTTTTACGGAGTGGTCTGCTGTAGGCTTTGCAGAAATAACCCGTGACCGTGTCAAAAGGTTGAGAAGGAATTTCAGCCCCTGTCTTACACGACGAGACTTCACAGCAGCGGTGGTGTAATACAAATAACAAGTAGGCTAAGATAAAGACATTTCAGAGGGATTTAGTTATCATTTCCCTGATGTATGAATAAGATTGAACCCATATAAAATCACGCCCTTCTGAAAAGAAATTCTGAAAATGAGCCTATTGGCTCTCATCCAAACAGAAAAAAGAAGCTGAGATGTTTTTTTCCTGAATTCCCCTCCCTTCCCAGATACAAATCCCTTCTCGCCTCATTTGGTACAAAGTTGAAACCATAACGTGCAAGGTACTGCATGCACCCGCCATGCAGAACTCGGATGGCCGGCGCGGTTCCCTGCGCTGCGAGTACAACAGCAATACTGGCTCATGCAGTTCAGATGCACGGTTGCCTACATATGGTTTGGGAAATTTAGCTTCAGAAGTTTTAGAAGCTGGGGGCTTAATAAAAAAAACTGAATAATTAGTGTAGGTCATGCACTGATGTAAATTTACATGAGGGAGATGGAGATAAGTCTGCTAGCCACTCTCCCGTTCCTCAGAAGCAGCCTAACGCTGATACATTTTAAAAGGTTTGGCTGAATTCCTGTATCCTTGTGCCAGCATAACTTCTTCCAATAAAAACAGAAATTTAACGGTTTTTTAAAAGGTCAGCGAGCCTTCCTAACACTGTTATGTCCTGTAGTTATATCTAAATACATGTGTTATTTCTAAATAATTCCTCATTTTTAATTATGATTTACTTATGATTTTCCCTGGTGCAGAAGAATATTAAGCAAACTTAAGATAGAGTTCCGTGCAATATATCACAGAAAAGACATGCTCTGATGATGCCGTCACTCCAGTGATGCATTTCAGTGTAAGAATATAAGAATCGAGTTGAAAAATGGAGGGTATGTATTATGTATTTGCGAAGGATCCTGATGAAATCCTAGGAATCATTAGTTAAACTCAGCATCTGTCACATGCAGAGTAGGCGTGAGACACTCCTGTGGATGCTCCTGCAGCCATTTCTGAAATTTTGCAAAGGATCTTGTTTTTCACTGGCCATGCTCATCTCTAAGTGTCACGAAGCCTTGCGTTCCCAGATGGTTTATAAATGTGCTTTTGAAAACAGTTCCAGGGAAATCTGTATAAGCTTTAGAACACATGAATTGTCACCACGTCAAATGACAAGTCTGTACAACCACTAAATAGTAGTGTCAACATCCCAACGTAAATATCCTGAAAAGTTTCTTTCCGAAGTCATCTTAAAAATCCACGCAAAACAATCTAACAGGTTTTTCACTGGAATACCCACCTAGATTGCCTTCTTAGAATATCCCCAATACGTCAGAAATAAGGCAGCTCTGTCAATCTCATGTATTGAAGCTGGAAACCAAAAATGTGCTGCAAGCATCCCACATTTTTAACTTGCTCCCAACGTTTTGGATACAAGTACAAATTGGTTTCGGAAACCAGTTGGTGTAGGAAAACCAGCTAGCTAATGCTATTAGAGAGGTCTTAGATTCAAGGATTTGAGAAAGAAAAAAAGGAAAACTACTCATTTCAGGAAGCTGATTTTGGAAAACTCACGTTTCGGGGCAGGGAAGCATCATCAGCCAAAAGGCCACGGAAAGCCCAAGGGGCAGGGAACGGTACGTTTTAGCAGTACGGAGAGCTGGCAGTCATCCGTGCAGGGGGTTAGTTTGGACACTGTGCCCGTGTAAAGCTCAGCACTCCTTTCCCGTGGTTACTTTTATCTCCCCAGAACCTGCAGCTTGAATGGTGGTATAAGACTTTGTGTCACTAGGATGGCAAGTGAGGTGGTACTTATTTAAGAAGCATACGTACTGATTCTGTGTCACGGTATATCTCATATAGGATTTGGTGTTAGGCTCTTGCTGTTACTATTCTTTAAACACTTTCTAGAGGTGAGATAATAACTTTTCTTTTATGTATGCCTGAAGAATCTGAAGCGCTGAGATAGTGATAGCCAGTATAACTTAATTCCTAAAAGTAATTAATGAGGCTGCATTTTAATGAGCCTTTATATACAGTGCTGTGAACTGGGCTGTTTCATGATGCCGTTGTTCTCAGGCTGCTGGAGGGAAAAAAAGAAAGCAGAACCTGGGAAAATTAATTTTAAAATAGTACCAGGCCAAATAAGAACCAATCTATACATCACTCTGCATTTATTTTATCCTCACAGGTACTTTTGAAGCAAAAAAAAGCAATTCCTTCAAAGTTCTGGTACAGAAAGGATTCATGAGGTTGTAAATTTCTGCCACAGTCTTAAAACTCATCAGCCTGCTTTCATTCTTTTGTGCTTTAGTATTCAGTTTCCCACTTTCTTTGCAGGAA
>NW_009227387.1:65167-77650 GCF_000690835.1 Fulmarus glacialis | reverse complement strand
TTGTAATAAGTAAGCAAGGCTTTTTTTTTTTTTTTTTTCTTGTGGGATAATTTGGTTTCTACATCAAATCATTTCGGAATATTAATCGCCTTTTGTAACTCTTAGATAATATAGAATAGGGAAGAATGCGTGGGAGAATAGTTTATGCCTCCTAAGGTTGAAATTTAATGAATAATGCTATGAGCTTTGTCTGTTTAATGACTTACAAGTAGGTGTAAAAATAACATAAATGTATGTGCAATATTTTATCATAGTGAAAACCCAGGGATTTTATTCCTAGCATAGATTATGGTATTGGCCAAAGTGTAGAAAAATTTAGATTTTGTCCCCCAAATGAGTATGGATTTTAAAAGATCTTATGGAAATCCTTTTCTGAGTTTTCACGACTTGTAATAGATTAAACTTAATCTAGAAGGCACTTATGTTCTCGTTTGTATATGGATGAAGTCAGAGTCTCTCGGTAAAGACTAGTCTTTCGTTATCCAGACAGGTGAAAACGTCACGACAGCACTGACTCACCATTTCTGCTTGTGAGACTGAAAATGGGGACGAACGGACAACCCAAGAGGCTGAGATAGCGTTGAACCTTACTCACAACTCAAATACTGGAACTGATTCACATCTGTCTTCGAGGAATTATGTATTTTCAATTTAAAGCTCCAGGTTTTGGAAGAAATCAAAATTCATAGGTTTGGTCATAGGAGTCCTACGGAGTTTGAGGAGCCATAGCGACAATCTGGATCCCTGTTTACAATCTGCTAGCAAAGGCAGAGCGGCACGATTTAATTTAACTCCTAATGACTGCAGACGCAGCTTCACTTGCAAAGCTTCAGTCATTTGGCCAAGGTCCTGAGATGCAAGTTAACCTAATTCCTAAATGGCTGAACGGCTTTCTCTTTATTGTAGTAAGTAATTGATGATATTTTGTTACATGGAGATGGCTTAATTAAGCGGACTTGCACAGCTGTTGATTTAACAGGGGGAAGGAGTGGTTGTGCTTTCTCCATCTCTTCTTCCTCCTCCCCAGAGGGATGCCCACTGTAACGAACACTCTTGTAGTCGTGGTTTTGCATATCGCTGGACAGGCAAAATCCCCAGCAGCTTAGTGTGTTCTAGCAAAAGGCTTTTACAGTTAACACTTAGTTTAAAAATATATTGATTAGAGCTTCACAGTACTGTTAATTTTGCTGTTTGCCGTCCATGCTGTGATTTACAGAGACAGAGCTAAACGGTGTGCTGTCAAATTTGCCACTTTAGCAACATGTTATTGTGTTTTAATGGCTTGAAAAGCGTCTAAACAGAGTCCTGAATGGAAAACACGTCTTTGCAAGAGAGATATTGCAATGAAATCTCTTGAAAGGCAGCTTTTGTGGAGTAACCCAGAATGTTCTACCAATCAGACCACGCAGAGGAGTCACTTATTATCAGTTACGATTTGCTGAAGAACTGGCACTGTCTAAGGAGTAAACTCTACCTTGCAACTCCCACGTATACATCTCCCCTGCTAATCTGATCTTTCTGAGAGCTGGACACCTTTCACTTCTGCAAATGCAGCCTTCGTGCACGTTTTGGAACTTTTTCTCCTAACTGTGTATTTCTTACAGCTCTCAGACTGTGGAGGATTAGCTCAAAAAGAGCTTTCAGTCAAAATGGGTTTCTGAAGGAAACTGCTCCATGTAACAGCCTCCAGCAGCCTGTGAGAAAGGAACAACCAGTCACCGCCACAACAAATTGTGTTTATTTAGCACCCATCACAAAGCTATCCCTGGGCACTTGACAAAACTTTCTTGTTTATAGTACAGAAAAGCTGAGGGATCTGAATATGAATTTATGTAAATCGCCATCTACATTTTGAAACAGCTGTTTGCAACAACTGTTCTGTTAAATTGGTCTCTCTCTTGAATTTTTTGAGTTTAAAAGAGGAAGCAGATCAGAGTTCTCTCTACCAGCTTTCCAACATGTTTGGAGTTTGGTGATAAAAGGGAACGAGTTTGAAGGATCTAGCCTTGGTAAAGTATAACACAGGCTTTTCTTCCTCCCCTGCTTTTAGCTGTAATTTTCAAAAACATGAGCATCATATTGCTCACAAACAGCATGGTTTTTCCATCTGTGAACCAGCCAGCCAAAATGTGTCAACATGATATTTGGAAACGCTCTGAAAAGCAACAATGACATTAAAGGCAGTTGAAGCTGAGCGGGTGTAACTGGGCAGCAAACATCCTTCCCCGCTAAAGCACAGAGGGACGGTTATTGCGTGAATGTGGATGGGTAGGGACCAT
Organism: Fulmarus glacialis; assembly: GCF_000690835.1. Lineage (NCBI taxonomy): Eukaryota > Metazoa > Chordata > Aves > Procellariiformes > Procellariidae > Fulmarus > Fulmarus glacialis. The sequence continues at coordinate 75,371 of NW_009227387.1, read as the reverse complement.
TCGTGAAAAGTCCGTTGTGGTTAAGCCCTGGATATTGCCATGAACAGAAGGCATTAACCTGCCTCTTTTGCATCCCTGCTGTAGCCATGCATGTCCCTCTGGCGATCTTTCTCGTTACCGTGCATTACAGTAATCGTACACCGTCCTTGCTCGGTGTTTGAACTACCGATGGACTTCAGGCGGTCAGGAGCAAGCTCCTCCTGGTCAGAGAAACCCAAAGTCCTCTGTTCCCCTCTCTGCCACACGGGCTGCAGCTGTGTGATGAGTCAGGACTCTTTGGTCCACTGCTTCTCGTCTGGACCTATCCCATTCCTCCTCCAGCACATTTTCCTGCAGGAGAAGAGGGGCTTGCTGGTGCTGTGTTAGCCCATTTGGATCGTCTTACCAGACTTGGAAGCACGAGACGTTGAAGAATCCCCCTTTTAGACTGCAGGCACACCCCCGTGCTCTGCACAGCGCCTTTCCCCCACGCTGCTCAACGTGGGGCTATTGCACGAGCAGAGGCAGATTTTACGGCAGAATGCTTCTGAAGCATCTCTGGCACATTTTCATTCTCTGCCCTGAGTGAAATGAATTGTCGGTGTTGCCATTAAGCATGAAATATAATTGGCGGGTTCATCGCACCCCAAATCCCGTGACAGAGAAGAGCCTCTCTGGTACGGTCCTTCAGGGTGAGATCAGCAATGGAGAGGAGGAGGGGTGTGCGTCCCTGAGGCAGTGTCAGGGAAGGGTGACAGAGAGCTCTGCCATCACATGAAGACAGTGTTTCAAGTGAGAGGGATTTATAACGCCTTTGTTATACATATTTGATAGATTCCCTATGCCTAAGGAATTGAGACAAACTGAGACACACAGACGTGTACCTATGAATGTGGATACCACGTTAGATTTTCTTCTATAGATGTGCAATTTGACTGTCATGGCAGCACACGATGTGCAATACATCACGCAAAGGAAAGAATGGGGAAAAGACACTTCACAAGCAATTTTTCCTTCGTTCTGTGGTTTAGTCTAACCTTATCTATCAAGAGTTGTTTCTGGTGAGGGCTGCACGTTCCTCTGCAATGCACGTGAAACTTGAAGGACCGCACAGATAGATTGTTACATAGACCAGGCTCAGACACTGTATATCAATAAGCAAATAAGAGTCAATTAGTGCACTTCGAAGATGAAAATAAATAAATGTTTGAATACTGCAGTATAGTCACCACTCCTGTGAATATCAACAGTAGATAAATAAAGCAACTTCTACTTACTTGACTCAAGTGCCTTCTACACGGGAAAAACAAGGAAAAAATCAGGGGCTAAAAAAAAATAACCAGAATACCATTATTTCTGTCTTTCATGTAAATGACAATGTCATTCTGCACATGGGGACAAATCACAAGGTTATTGAATCGAAGTACGATATTATTTGTAAACAGTGCCATTCTGAGCTCTGGAGAATTATAGGGGGAATTTTTGGCAATATTTAATGGCTTAAAAAAAGATTTGATTGCTAGCACAGGCTACTGGACAGGGTAAATAAGAGAATAGGCTTTCTGCTGAATGACAGTGATGTTAAGATGTTATGGGCTCAGCATTGATTAGCTTCTTCTAATATTAACCACATCTAAAATACTGGAGAGGAAATACAAATACAATTACATTTTTCTTCTGTTTTGGAAAGATTTTAGCTTTGTGTTTTTACAACAGATGGTTATTTTAATTCACCAGAGACCTCTCAGACATGTGAAAGTTGTTTACGCTTTGATTTGCTATAACATACTTACTATTAATATTACAACAGTATTTCGGAGTATTGGTCATGGATCAGGACCAAAAGATCCAAGCGCTCTAAACCTCCAAACAAATGTTTACAAACTAAATATAGGAGTTAGCAGATGGATAGATGCAGTTAGGAAATCCTAGAAAAACACGAGACGACACAAACGCTAATGATCTCAACACACCAGTAGCCTAACAACCACCATATTTTTAGTCTAATGTTTTGAAAAAGTGAGTTTTCTTTTACTTTAAATATTTGTTATTCAGCCTTACTGTAAATCTTCTGCATTCTGAACTTGATTTGTCTTGCTGGTGCTGCAGCAAGAGGAGTAAATAGAAGCACGCATCTGTGCGGGTACAGTGTTATTCTATAAAAAGATCTGTAAAACAAAGTAGACCGAATACTACATAGACTTATTTTGTAACGGTGACAGTGCCAAAAACTGATAAATTCTGTTGTTATGCACTCACAAATCTCAGCAAATTAGGCTGAGAAACATTGTGAGCACAGTGCGACGCGTTCCTTCTTCCTCTCGCCTCTTCTCGTGTCCTCAGGTGGGAATGGGACACCCAGCAGAGCTCTGGCTAAGTCATCTCTTCCACTTTTAACGCGGCTTGAGGTGTTTGCTTTATACTTTTTGAAATCCACTTCTTTGGCAAGCTCCACCGAAGCAGCAATGACTTTACCAAACTATCCTTGAAGCCCCTTTGGGCTGGAGAAATAGTGTGAAGGCACTGCAGTGAGGACTGAGGTCCCTGACCCTTCTACCTATGAAGAAAATACTACTGAGACATCTTTATTAATAAGGGGAGGTAAGTGGGGTCGGCAGTCTTAAAATCAGATGACTAACGGGTAAGTTGTCGCTGAGCATATAGCAGCATGGGGAATTCAAAGGGACCTGTGAAATCCTGCTCTCGGGCTGCTGCCCGAGGTGGGAAGCACCGCGTGAAGGGCTTTGGAGCTGGGGCTTCTTCTGTCCTGGATGACAGACTTCCCCCCTGGATCCTGACTGAGAGGTGGGAGAACGACACAGTCCAGCTGTGGAAAGGCCAACGGCAGTCAGCTAATATCTAATCGCTCTCTTTTTTTCCTCTTTTCCTTTCCAGCTGGTTCTTTCTGATTTGAGATTTTCTTTGTGATTATTGACCCGTTTATATGTAGCCATAATTCCTCTGGTGGTGGGACTTATTATTTTAAGTTTAATAAGCTTTTAATTAAAATTTCTTAAAAGATGGATTTTCTGTGTGTCTGGCACAGATTCAGTATCAATTTTAGTGTCCTTCCCCTTTGCTAACTTCATATTCTGAATGTAAAGTAGCCATGAGTGTCATTTCTTTGATTTATTCAGTTAACCTCTAGCTTAATAAATCTTTATTATTTCTCTTGTTGTCCTGTTTTTCAGTATTAAATGCTTTTATATGTCCCCCTGAGATTTTCTGAGAAAAGCTGTATATCTTTATAACTTTATGTTGCATAGTAAGTCTGTAAAAATCCCAGTCCCTTAATTTTCCCATTTTTGCCAAATGCCATTATTGACTTAACTAAACCACTCTAGTATTTTAGGATGGCGAATCCTCTTGAGCTTCAGTTGTCTCTCTTTATGCATAGAAATAAACATAAACCTCTTTTTGTAATGATAATGGTGACTTCATAGCTTAATTTTTCTGCTTTGTTCTTTCCCTTCCAGAAAAGACCTAGGTAGGACTGAAAGACCACCAACCAAACATTATCTGTAGGAATTTTGTGCCACTCAGCACTATTCAATACAAACAATATCCCCTGCAGTGAGGTTCTATAGGTCTGCTCAAAAAAATTGCTCCTTAGCAGGCATTGGTTTCTGTTCCACGCTGTGGGCTGGATTCCTAGTGGACGTGCACAGGGATGGTGCTCACTGATGTTGATGGAAGTAGGCTGGAGGACAGCGGCTGGGGATTTATTCTATCGGCCTGAAGGTTTTAAGAAGCATTCTCGAGCATCCCATTGTATTATTTCCTACTAGACTGCCTATTTTTCAGTTTCCAAAATGTATACGACCTCAGCTGGAAGCGTTTCACGTTTTTACTTCCCTAAAGCTTCTTCTGTAACTGCTGCCACATAATGCCAAGGGAGGGCAGTAGCTGGAGCCCATTAGCTGTGGTTGATCACCTCTCCAAAGAGATCAAATCCTGCTTTCTGGCAAGCTGCCTCGGCCTTTGTCATGAGACTGCATCTGAGAAGTAGTCGTCTTTCAGGGGACAAATAGAGCATTTAAGGTAAAAATCAAAACCACCTGGCTACAGCTACAATTTTCTGTTCTTTTAAGGAAAAGAAAAAGCCTAAAAAATATTGTATTTTGCCTCAGATTGTTCCCTTTTTTAGAAGTCTAACTTTAGCCGTATTTTACCTTCAATAGTACATTTTGTAAAGATCTCTGTCCTGTTCACTGGATCTTAGTTATTTTTCCCAGCTGATTCCTAGACTTCCCTTTCTCCCTACCTGTCTACCAGCTGACATTTAGATGCACACAGATTTTATGCCTATGTATCGTTATCAGTCATTAATCAGCAGTTTAGACTGAACAGCCTGTTTCTCTTGGGTTGAGTCCTCCTGTAAATGCCATTAGCAGTGATGCATATCTTCAGTTGAGGAACTATTTCCATAGGAATAAATAAGAATTTTGCCACAGTTGGGATCACAGAGATGGTCTTTTGGTTTCTGAACTTATGCCAGAAGGATTTATTTAAATATCATGAATGATCTAACTTTCTCTGTTTGTGGCACTGCATTTCTTGAAAAGCCTGCTTCTCATAGTACAGAATTACTTTTTCCTCTCCCATTTTACCCTAAGCAATTATTCATATTATGCACATTACCATTGCTTTCTTGGTTCTTCTTTTGCTTTTATGGAACTCTCCCTAAGGAATTTTGCTGTAACACGAAACTACTTACTTTTTTTTTTAAATTAACAAATTACCATTTAAACCTGACTTACAGTGAGACACTTGATGTAGAGATCAATGTGGTAGATATTAAAGGTTGCCATTGAATTTTAATTCAATGATATAATAAATCCATCATCGCATACACAAAGAGTTGCAATATAAATGCAGTAGAATTTGATTAATTTGGTCAGATGAATCTCAGAGGGTTTCAAATTTTGTGACGTCTCTTGACTTAATTCAGTAAAACTGCTGAAGTGCTTGGGGTTGAGTAAGTTTGTACCAAATGAGATCTTACCTTTTTTTATTTTCCAAAAATCATTCTGTTTTAAATCAAACCTGGTGTGATTTTTTTTTCTTTAGCAAAGGACAGAACCATGCTCTGTAAGTTTGTTCTTACTTATTACATTTCTATGGCATCACTGGTGTGTTCAGTGCCCTTAACAGCTTTCAATCTAAGGCCCTAAGACTACAGCAGGAGATCACCAAACCATCAGGGAACTTTCCCCATGGATTTGATTGCAAGTTGAGATACGAAATAGAGATCACAACAGCAGGAGAAACACAAGATATGAAAGGATTGTAAAAGCAGGAGGCAGCTCAAGGGATCCATGAGGGTAAAATGGAAATGGGGCAATTTTCCACCCACAGATGCACTTTGCAAGCAAGCTCTTTACAAAAGTGACTGATAACTTTGGGTTGCATTCTCTTCTCAGCCATGAGTGACTCTGAAAGTCAAGAGAAAGATTCCATACAGTCTTTGAAAAGCAAGTCCCAGGTAAGCTATTTCAAGCCAAAATCACTAATATCTCTTGGCTGATTCATGTTTCCTGTTTAGCTTTTCGTTATCTTTTACCCTTTTCCTCATCTTTCTTTTTCCGCTTTTTTGTGTTCATCATTTTCTACTCCAGTATCTTTGCTCAATGTTCAGCCCTTCTCTAACAGAACGGGAACCTAGCTGACTATAGTGAGGACTCAATTCTTCAAACTCCTTTATGTTTCTAGGAATTTGAAATTAGGATGCAAACATTTTTTTTCTTACCGCTGCTTGCATTATATCACTGCTAGTAGATACTTGATGTTACCTTGATGCACAGTAGTCACCATTAAAAAACCACTTGCATGGGCATCTGAAACATCTCAGCACTTCTTAGATCAAGAGGAGGAAATAATTGCAGCATCTTGCATTCTGTGGTGTTGTAACTTGCGGTGAATACTGACATTTTAATGGCAGGCATCACAATTTCAGACAGAACAAAAACGAAAATAGGAAAGGTCTATGGCTCTCACTTAATGAGGTAATGAATTTTCTTTCTCCAGAATGTTTGGTTAGTAATTTCACTAAAGAAAAATAAAGGAGCTTTAGACTTTGACTAACATCTAACAGCAAGAGGAAAAAAACCAGAATTCATTAGTGGGTAGTACTAATTACTACTTATTAATAATTTGTACCTCCCCAAACAAATATACAGTGTTTCCTGCCTGAAGATCTTATACACTCAAAGACTGATCTAATTTACACTTTCAGTTCAAAGCTAGCCACAATGAAGGAAAGAGTAGACAAGACGTGAAAACAATAGTTACACAAACTAATCCAGACGGTGCTGCGGTCAGTTTGTATACGTTCCTTGAGCCGTAATGTAAACTAACAAAATCCCCTTTCATTTAAAAAAAAAAAAATCCTTCTCACTTTAATCAGTTCAAACTCTGTTTAAAAAAAATCCCACATTATTTTTTTGAGGAATCTGAAATAGAAAAATTCAGATTTTTTTTCCATGGATGGTCTAACTGTAGGAGATAGATAACACTGGAATCAAAGAATCAGATGCCGGAAGAGGGACCAGGGAGATAATGGGATGTTTCTCTTTGGAGACCATTAAAACTCTCCTGGATGAGGCCCTGAGCAATCTGGACTAGTTGGCCCTGCTTTGAGTATAACTCTGATTCTGATCTTAGAATAACGTTGGTTGGAAGAGACCCCCGGTCGTCGTCTGGTCCAATGCCCTGCTCAGAGCAGCTCCAGCTTCAAAAGCAATCAGAATTGCTCTGCAGCTTGTCCAGCTGAGGTTTCAGAATTTCCAAGGGTGGAAATCCCATCCTCACAAACAGATATGTGATTAACAGAAACTCTATATGAACGGGCCATATGAGGCTATCTGCTTCTACCCACCGGACAAAAATAATGCCTATAGGCATAGGAAGGCAATCAGTCATCACAAGCTGTTCTTTGTTTCTTTCGAAGACTCCTATCAAACACTGTACCCTCCTGCAACAAGCATTACCTAAGTTCACTTATTATTTGCCAAGAAACAGCAACAACCGAGGTGCTTAGCTAATTAGACATTTCTGTCTTTTGCTTTTGACATTTACATCAACTTGAAATTTTGCAGACTATATTACTGAAGGAATTGTAAATGAATACTGTAGTGATTAAGCATCGAAGATGAATACTAATGCATTTCAAACTGGGTTAGTGCTGTAATGAATTTAACATATCTAGTTTTAAAGTGGACTAATTAACAATTAAGAGTCTCCAGTGAAACTTATTTATAAAAAAAAAAAAAAAAAAAAAGGCAGCCCCCCACCTCCCCAGTTTTGGAGAGGCAAGTCCTCAGCCTGGTGCTTGGCAGGGTGCAGCTCCTGCAGTTTTCCACCTTCCCTACAGTCAGACATTTTCTCCTTTTCAGGTATCCACTGGGATGTCCAGATCCTTCAGCACTCCCTTTTCCCAACAGAAGTATATCCTAGATCATGGATAGTAGATAGTAAGAGCATTTACACAGTTTATTGCAACATGTGGTTTGTGGCCACATCCAGAAAATCACCTAGGTACCAGATGAATATTCAGCCCCCGAATTTGGATCCCTCTGGCTGTCACGTAGCCATGTAAACACCTATGCTCAGCTTCACTGGGTCCTTCAGAGGGAAGTTTACCATTTTCCTTTGCATTTCCAGGATAATGAGCATTTTTCTTTTTCTTCCCCCTGCCCCCCACCCCTTCTTCTTCGATTCAAAAGCGCAGAAAGGGATAGGAGTGATATTCCCTTTGCACTACAACATCTGACAGGTGAAAATTGCTGCATCCCGAAGGGGATTAACACAGCATTAACTTTCTTGTCAAATACAAATGTCAGGTTAATTTTGTCCCTACCTTGATATTCAGAAAATATAAGCTTTTATTCTAAGATCACTAGAAAGGTTCCTGTGTGCATATTTTAATTACAGTGGAAATGGATCTGTCTATCTGTAGATCCTGGAGCGCATGCGTGTGTATGAGACACTTTTATATTAAGTATCTTCTACTCATCGTTTTTATTTACAGGCTTTAAGGCTTGAAAGGACCACAGGGATCAGCTCCTAGACTAACTGTTCAGAAAACACAGGCCAAAAAACTTCACCAAATAATTTTCTTATCAAGCCTGTAAGTAGATGGGATGATCCAAAGATTGCAGCGTTTTGTTAGCACACGAAGTACAGCTGCCTGGAAGCTAATGATAAGGGAAGAGGTAACATATCTCTATTGTCCAAGCTAAGGAAAATACTGAAGGATAAGAAACCAGCATAAAAAGTAAGCAGAGTAAACACGTTGTAAAGTTTTTTTCAATACTAAGAGGTTAAGATTTAATTTGTGACATGGGTAAAGAAATTTAGTTCAAATAAAATAAGTACTACGTTTTTTTTCTAAACCCATTGCTTCTGCCTAAGAGCGGAAAGTGTATGTATCATAAAAGAGCAACTTAGTGCCACTTGGGCTCTAGTCCTCTGATTCACCATCGTCCCCTTTAACTTACACGAGACCCTATGACTTGTCTTTGACTCTACCCAGAATTAGGTGGCAATTTGATTTTGACCTGTGAAGTTACAACTGAATCAGACATCTGCTGGTGCAGATCCTAAAAGCTCTTTAGAAAGGTTGAAAAGAGTAACAGCAAGAAATTTCAGGAAGTTTTATACCTCAGTAGTGGGTTAGTCTACTGAATTATTTACTCTCAAAGACGACCGTTGTTCAGCAAAATTTGCTGAGGGACATTCATTTCAATTAATCATTTATAATCAAAACAGTTTGTCTTCAAGGGGAAGGAATCGATATTGTCGATATTGTTAGCCACTCCTGTTTGGTGCTCGGGCACTAATGGCTTGATGCTTTCTGGTACGGTAGCTAGCCCCCCCGGCAGAAGGTGCTCAGCACTTCCCAGGAATGGCTCAGCATCGTATAGGATTGGACCCACCATCCCCCTGACTGCACAGATTACTTCTTGATAAATGGAGTTATAAGCAAAATAATCTGAAAAGGTTTTCAAAATCTAATGGTTTTTTCCCCTTGTTTCCTGAATAGTCTTAAAATAGTCTAAAATAGAATAGTCTTCAAGGTTGGGAAGGATGTTGCTCACAAGGATAGATTTCCCAAGTCAGACTTCAGCAGGTGTAAACCTGTTTTGAAGGAGCTGTACGCTGGTCCCAGGCTATGGATCCTTCCTCTCGTACACACTTAGCCTAACACACAATATTAATTGTTAGAGTCAACCAAAACCAAAAGAGATACAGTCAAAACCAGAGCACAGGCGACAGATTTCCTAGTTATGACCTGGAGGGGCCCCAGCTCTACTTGCATTTTCCTTCTTGGCGTCAGCACCCTCTCGGGCGTCCCAGGATTTCAGTGCGGGGCTAAGCGAGCGCTCGGGGTAAGGCCTTTTGGGCTGGCAAGGTCTGGGCACACGCCGCGGGGCGTTCAAGAGCACATCTCACAGCAGAGCCATAGCTGCTGCTTCTCTCGAGCTGATGGCTCCTTCAGGAGCTTGAGGCGGGGGTCAGGATCGGGCCCGGGGGGGGAAGTAGGATCAAACACAGCCTGGGACGGCCAGGAAGGGCCATGGGCTCCTGAAGGAGTGACAGGTCATGGTGCATGAATGACAGGATCCAGGAGAGATACCCTGCAGAGACACACACTCAGGGACATCGGAGGGGACGTGGAACTGCAGAACAGAGGCTGGAGCTTCGTGGGAAGAGAAAGCACAGCCCTGCACCACACCACTTTGTTTACATGAGTACCGCCAAAATCTGGAAATAACATTTACTAGTATGAGTTCACATCATATTATATTTTCTCAAAATTCACTTACATATGGCTTTTGTATAATTTATTTTTGCTGTAACTGATTTTTGTTATAATTTTACTCGAACTTTTACGCTGAAATGTTCTTTTACAATTCATAGCTTTTCATGTTTTGATTATTTATGTGCATGCACATAAACCCCATACAAATACTATATATGTATAATATATATAAAAATCTCTCTCTGTAATGTATATAATCTAAAGCATTGTGGGTGATAAACTACACTTAACTTACTACCTTAGTAGACAGTCATTTTGGGAATGAAAAGAAAGTTTTCAAAACATCAGAAGAAAAGAAATAAAGGTAAAAGGGGAGAAAATGTGATCTTAGATAAACTCTGAATATTTTCCCCTGTATCCTGTGATTCGTTCCAAGTAAAGCAAAGGGCTTCTGAGCCTTCT
>NW_009227387.1:41044-65156 GCF_000690835.1 Fulmarus glacialis | reverse complement strand
GGCGTACGTGCAGCTGGGTGTGTGCAACAAGCAGGTGCATCGTTTGTAGCTGCTAGTAAGCGGAGAAGTGCCAGAAGTTCTGCAAATGCTCTCGCTGGATTTGTAAAGCAGTGCTCGGAGGGCAGGAGGGGAAGGAGAGGGGAAGACTTCCCCAGGAGCCTGCTGGCAGGGGCTTGACTAGATCCCACGGGGGAAAAGGGTTGGACGTGGTCGTCAACGGGGGGAATGAATGCAACCGAGGTTCGGGAGGCGACTTGCAGCGTTTACAGCCGGTTAACCATTTCTGTTTCACAGAGGTCAAGAGAGCAGGGACCTAGGATAAATTTTGTCTTCTCTGTAAAAATTCCTCCAAAATCTTTGCCAAGAATTGAACATTTCTCTTGGAAAATGGAAATGAAAATATCTCGTCATCAGCTGATGTGAAAGGCAGTATTGTCCTCTGTCATTTTAAATTCGGTGGATTCTGATTTGGGACAGATGTATGTAACATTCACCTTTTTCTGCCCCCCACGGGCATTCTCTCTCAGTCTCCTCTTCAGGTATCTTCCGCAGCTGGGTTTCCGTGCCCAGTCTCTTGGCAGCGGGGCCTTTCCTGCACTCGACCCCCTCTGGCACATGGAGAGAGGTCTGCAGCTCCGACCTTCGCTCAGAGGCAGGCGAAGGGCAGAGGCTGCCGGTGGGAACGTCACGCTCCTGAGCTCTCCCGAGGGCCTAGGGCAAGGTAGGAGGGTGTCACCTAATGTTGAGTCAGACTGGGAAAACCATGGTTATTCAGGACTGTAATAGCATTCTTACCAGGTGAGAATGTTTAAAGAAAATGCCTAGAGGTTTCCAAATGTAAAGTTTGGGGTTTCAGCCTAAAACAACAAAAACAACAAGCGTTGCTATTGTTTGAGATTCTTGCAAAAAATATACATTCCCTATCAAAAGGAAACACTCTTCCTGACAAATTATTTTAGTTAATAAATCAGTGCGGTTTCAACGAAGTAATTCTATCAATCTAAGAAGTTGTTTTAATTATAGAAGCACACAGCTCACTATAAGAATCGTGCTTTCCTCCCTTATCTAGTACCATGTGTCTGTGTGTGTGACCAGGAGATTTGTCATTTACTTTTTCCATTAAACTACCTCTATATGTCAATTAACATATTTTAGCTTTGTTGTTCTATCTTTTTTATATCTAAGAACAGGAACGATATCAAGTTAGAAAGTAAATAAAGCAGAGAATTCTTCCTCTTGCACTGTGCATACTTACATTTTGTGTCGAAGATAAATATATCCGGGACATTCAAAATTAATTAATTCTGTCTTACAAAGTAACCAGAATAGCTTTTCCCCTAAAATGAGGTCACATTCTAAATAAAATAATTTACCATTTTTAGTCGTATATTACAATAAGTCATTTGAAATCAACTGTAGGCCACTCAACTTGTCAGATCCTTATAAATGAAGATAAATGATGAGAAGAAAAACTGCAAAAATATCCTAACTGTCATCTGAAACATTATTAAAATATTATTAGCAGAATTACTTCATTAATAGAGATACACCAATTAACGAAATCATTCTGCTTGTCTGACTGCTCCAATGAGCAAAATAGAATGAAACTCTCTATTTGGAGCTCTGATTGACCGGTATGTGCATATGAGTGTAAGAGGGAAGGCAGGCAGAAATACAAGAAGGATAGGCTGTGGAGAAGGGAGAATGTCAGCAAAAGGTTGGCTCAAGATAGTTTTACCTTTAGGTTTGCTTTAGCAACGCAATTTAAAAATAGTCATGTTCATGATAGTGTTTTTTTTTTTGAATCCCTGACTAAAGAATGCATCACAGTTCATTTAATGTTTGTCAGAGCGTGTAAATAGATAGTCTTAAATGGTGACTGCAGATGTGGACTTTCAGAATAATAATAGTGGTCTCCAAAGATTATTATAATAATCAGTTCATTATGCGTTGTTATCAGAACTGGTTACTATTATCATTATTAATACCATTATCCTTTTTCAATCATTGTGTGCAGCCCAATATTATTGCCTGTCACTCAGGCCGGTAACCTGGCATCATCTTTGTGATCTGCAGCTCCTCACATCCAGGATGTGTCTAAATCCTGCCAATTCTTTCTGCATAACAGCTCCCAGATCCTTGTTCAAGCGATCTTCATCCTGTATCTTGATTACTGAAGCACCCTGCCTTTATTCAGACCCGTTCTGAACAATGTCACAAAGAACATTTTCCCTCTCCATCATCTGAACCATGTCACAACTCTTGTTTTATCCCTCTGGAGAGCAGGGGAGGGGGACCACGCATGTATTTCCATGTCTGTTGGTGGCCAGCCCAAACGTATCAATCACTGAGGATATAAATGTCAAAGGAGGAGGAAATGATTTAAACTGGAAGCTAATTCTGGCATAAGATCAAATGGTTGTAAATTAGTTAGGGAAGACTGGAAATGAGATGGTTTCTAACTACACGAGGTGTAAAGTTCTGGAACAAGCCTTCAAACCATTAGTGGGGAAAAAATATTTTATGCTGGAGGTTATTATGTTTATCAAGGCAATTCTGTGAGAGCTTTCCTAGAGACAGAAAATTAAGCTTGTGATCTGCATCGTTTGGCAGCAGATGCACTGGCATCTTTATTTAAAGATCCAGTTGTTGTTTGTTTGGACATCATTTCAGTTCTGTTAATCATGCGCTGCAGGGTTTGGTCTGGTCTCCTGCAGAAGCTGAACAGAATATTTTTTCCATACTCATACCTTCTTTGACCTGTGAAAGGGGGAGAATCAGGAGGGAGGAGGAAGGAAGGGAGTTGTCCTGTGACTTAGTGGAGAGCAGACACACCTAGCGATAGAAGGTACGTCAGGGTGCACCACAGCTCCTCCTGGTATTAATATCCCTGGTATTAATACGGTTGGGGTGATTGACTTCCTTGCCTAAGGTGAAACCAGTTGCTCGATCTGAGATCAGGAAGGGACAATTTGGAAATCATAGCACAGGTTTTTCTGGCATCTGCTGAAGCATGGGGCACAGCCCATACCCAAGACTCATTCTGGATGTTTTATTTCCTAAGTGCCCTGCTATGCAAGGAAATAATTTCCGTTGATTTACCAATCATTTCCATTGATCTTTCTTCCTTTCTTCCTATGGCAGGTTGCAACCGTGCTGGTTTGTGGTGTTTACTTGTTTTTGTTGGAGGTTTTTTTTTTTTGCTATGGTTCATCATTTGTTATATACTATTAAGATAAACTTTAGGGAAGAAGTTTTCACAGTCAGGGTAGTCAAACACTGGAATAGGGGCCCAGAGAGGTTATGAAATCTCCATCCTTGGGCATATTCGAATCTGTTTTTCCTAAGCAAACTGATTTAACTTTCATGGTGGCTGTGCTTGGAGCAGAGGATCCAATAACAGATGATCCTCAGAGGTCCTTCCAACCTAAAATATTCTGTCATTCTGCAGAGCTGCAGAATATGTAAACTGTGGTGGATGGGAATGTGTGACATGGACATCTGATAAACACCCATGAACTACCTGACATTTGCTGGTAGCTGCAAAGTCCAGATCTTGCAAATCCAATGGTCCCCTCATCCTGTATTTCTATATGCCTCTCATTCATTGATGAGATCTCACTTTCTCTGCAGAGTAGGTTATGTCTACCACCATACAGAGTACCCTTTCTGTTCCTCAAATGCGTGAGTGAAACTTTTCAAATGGGAGCTTTAAAATGAGAGCAACAAGTATCAGATGGCAAATAACATGCTTATAACATGAATTTGACCTAAGATTCTCATCAAGAAGAAAATTTTTCATGAATAGCAAATAAGGTTATACTATTCATCAGAGAGATAGAGTTCCACACTTCTGTTTGATAAAAAATTTGGACATCAAATTTAAACTGTCATGCATCAGGGTATATTTTTGGAAAATTTTGATCAGTTCTATCTCCTAACAGATAATATTTTTTAGGTCTTGACCAAGCACCAGAGCTTGTCAGTGGATTTCTGCATGATGAAAAGTGGTGTATGTGATCAAAAACAGAATACATTTTTCTGGGTTATTCAAATTCAGATTTTCCCCTAAGGCTCCTGGATGCTTTCTTTGGTTGCTATGAATAAAGTATGGGATTTAAGATGCACTCTTATAACCAGACAAGATTGATACTGACAATGTAATGTAGGTTTGATTTCAACTTCATGCCAGCTATACCGTTTTAGACAAAGATTTTCAAGAAATCTAAAAGTTAGGATCCTAAAAAAACCCAGAATTTCATCAGAATTTATATCTGTAATATTTTGAAAGTCTCAGCTTAAAACATTGTTTCTAAACTTGCCTTAAAACAGAGCCTATGCAGTTCATTAAATAAATAATTAAAGAGCAAAACTGTTCATAGTTTCAGAACCATCATTTTAATTTTGATTTATGAAAGAGAGGACTTGGCAAAATTGCTTTTCCAACTTTCTGTCTCTGATTGTCTTTAGCACAAGGGAATATTGTGCTTCCTAACGATGCATGTTAGCTGCTTTACTGTCCTAGACTTTAATTCTGGGGCAGTGGTCATATTTTCAACCTATTCAGCAGAAAAATCATCTTACTGTAGAATCTTCTCAGCGTGGTTGCCTGAAGGTCTCCTTGAATAACATATGAAGAGCTCCTCTTGTTCTTGTTAAGGTCTTTGCTAAAATAATCATAGTCCCCATTGTCCCTTCCTTGAAAAAAACAACCTTAGGGAAGATTCATTGAGACAACATTGCTGTGAGCTTCTCCTTTTTATTGTCATTCTGATGAGAGGAGAACACTGGACTTCTAACAAAAAGGTCATAATGTCTTTTGTTCATAGCTATTATAAATTAAACTAGACTAGTGAAACTTGGCGAAATTTGTACTCGCACCCTACTGTCTATATTAACTCTGAAGGCTTTGATAGAAACACAAGCAAAGAAGCTCAAACATAGCTTTGCTATAGCTGGAAATTGCTCTTGAAATGTTGTTTAAGGTCCAAAGGTAAGGGTGTCACCAAGAGAGGATTGAGAATGACTGCCTTAAATTTGCTTCTTTTTTCTTAAGTGCATCAGGTTGGCAAAGTGCACTTCTCTCTAGGTTCTTGAGTGATGGACACCAAGCAGAACCTTCTCTGACTGCCACCAGGAACCATAGAGTGTGCCTTCATAGAATGTTTTTATGGAAACAAGATATACCTCTCTCTTCCTTCACTCACCAAAGCCAGAGCTTAGTCTGTATTCAGAAAGTGTGATGAACAAGTACCTACTCAGGTGGAAGGGCTTCCTCCAGCCAGCTTGGAATTCCTGACTTGTACATTCACAGCTATTTATATGAAAATTATTTCCTTGCTGTCAACAACCATAAATATGAATGAGGTCAGTTAGACCAGGACATCCTAAATAATACTGAAATCCCTTATCGGTGACAGCAGTGTCTTGCTGATTCACTGATCTCTTTATGGTTCTTCACTTTGGGTGTCCCGTTTGTGCTAAATTAGATGAGTTCAGGGGCACTTGAGAATATCAAGTGGAAACTACATTCTTGCAGGAAATGGGAGAGGTGTGATGGATACAGAAGCTGTTAAGGTGCAAAACATATTAGCATCATTTGTTGCTAAATGTGTCTGGTAGCAAAAGCTGCAATATCACCATTAGGAAACGATGTCTGATTCTTCATATGGATGTCATGCCCATGCTGTTGTGGAACATGGCAGTAGAATACCAAATCCATCAAGGACATTGCAGGACACAGCAATATGGGACAAGCTCAAACATTAGTATATGAGGTGATGGGAAATCTTGTACGCAATGACATTTTTCTTAATGTGTATTGAAAAATGTATACTTGGGAGAAAGACTGAAACGTTTTCCAACATTCCTATTTAGTAAACAGCTAGAAGCAGATGAACGGCTACTGCCTTGCCGTGCTGTTCCTTGCCATTGAATGAAGGATGCAAGATGAAACAGAAGTTGCCTGCTTGGGTTTGGGAACCCTGTATGGGTTCCGTGCATATTTTTTCCATTGCTGTGTCTGTGCTCAGGAACAGCAAAGAGAAAACACAGATGACAGACTGTCCTTTCACAGTCAGGTAATGGACATGAGTAACGTGTACACATCAAAAACCTGTCTTGAGTATGCCTGGGATACCACGGAGATAAGTTTAGGGAGGTAGAACTTCTGGTGTCTCAGTTCAGCAAGCATCATGTATAGCTTCTTAGCCAAACCACAATTTCTGGAAATCCTGTAGGGACAGAATTTGCTGAGGATCTTTAAGCCTTTCCTGAATTTCTGTATTTAGATTAGGCCTTTTATTATTTTTCTACCAATATTTTGTTTCTTAGAGAAAAATGGGCAGATGGAAATCAAGGACTTTAAGTGAGAAGGCAGTCTCTAACTCAACAGAATTTTTTCATGCACAGCTAATTGCATGCACAGTTATGCACATAGCAATCGATATTTAAGAACTGCATTGCCAGGACAATCAGACCACTGGAAGCTTTTGCCACATAAAAACAAAGCTGAAGCAAATCGGCTACATTTGTGAAATCTATGCACATAAATTAAGGATATGTAGGAAAAGGGAACACTTTCATTAGACCAATGAGTGTAGTGCACTATTCAAACACAGAAACCATACACACATACACACTATGCACAGACACTATATGAATGTAATATGTCTAAACTATATATAGCAAGCGTCAGTTATAGGTATAAGCCTCAGGCTTTACTGACAAGTTCTGCCCTCAAGCCTCCCAGCTCCCTTAGAGCCAGAGTCAAGGAAAGCAATGCATTTTGTGCAGAAGAGGGAGGTTGAGTTAGGGACCACCTAAGGAAGTTGTATACATAAGAGTCCATTGGACCAGAAGGGATGCGCTTGAAGGTGGCAAAGGATCTGGCTAATATGGCTGTTAAGCTTCTGTCTGTCAGTTTTGAAACCACAGGGTGGCTGGGAGACATTCCTGGCTGGAAAAAGGCAAAAATCAAACCCATCTTTAAGGAGAGCAAGAAGAGGATCTGGGGAGGTACGGGTCTTGCCAGCTTACCCTCAGTCCCTGGGAAGGCTGCGGAGAAAATCCTCCTGGTGCTTTTCAAAGCACCTGAAGGACAGGAAGGGCATTGGGAAGAGGTTGTTTCTGACCAACCTGACTGCTTTCTATGATGAGCTGACTGCCTCTGGATAAGGGAAGAGCAGCTTGTTGTGTACACCTTGACTTTAGCAAAGCATTCAGCACAGTTTGCCGTAGTATCCTTATAGTCAAATCGGTGAGATATGGACAGAAATATTCATGGACAGTGAATTAACTGGATTAGGTAATCAATCCTTGGTTGATTTGCCTTAGCTTTACTGTGTGTTCCTGTGTACCTTTGTGCCTTCATTTATATTAGCAAATACCAGCTGTCATCAGCCTGTGCTGGGATGCGAACTGTGAGTGCTAAGGGGAAGTTTCGTTTTTTAAATTGACCAAACATTAACTTTTCTGTTTCTGTCTCAGTGATGGTTTTGCACTAAAATGTGCGTAGAGATTCATATTTCATTCTTACTTTGACCAAGTCAATCTGGAGTCTCTAGACCTGACTGGCATGCCAAGCAATGCCTGCTGCCCCTCCGCAGCAGTGCCTAGTAAAAGAATTCCCCAATGCGAGGCTGCTGCTGTTTTTTTGACCTATATTCGTTCAGTCCTCCTCAATATGTCACCCGAGAAGGTCATGGCTTGTATTGTCATAGGACATATTGTATATATTCAAAAGAAGGCTGGGATCACAGAAAAACACGAGAGATCACAGAATCTGTTATGTCTCCTGAATAAGGATTAAGTGGTGCAGTCACAGAAGGTTAGTGCTTCTGCAGTCATGGGACTGTAGCAGAATGCAGAACTGCTGTTTTTAAATATTATTGCTGGAATGGAACCAAATCAGATGTTTGACTTTCAACAAGAAAAAAAAATAGCCTAGTTTAAAGTATTTTCAATATCTAATTTATGTTCCCCCCCCCTGCTTTTCTTGTACTGCTTGCTAGTTTCAGTTCTTACCTTTTTATTTATAATCTTTTTTTTTCGGTTCTATTTTCTTGTTGTTTTTTTTTATCTCGGACAAATTCTCTCTGTCTTATATCAATGTGACTTCAGAGTAAGTCACGAACACTCATTCTGGATTTACACTAATTTAAAACTAAATGTTAGCCTAAGGGAGATACCAGATTCAGACGAGTGCCATTGCATGCTTTCCTCTACTCCAGTCAGCTGTAGCCATTATGTGATCCTCATTTCTCACTAAGAATACAGCAGACTGTAGATACAAAGCTGACTTGTACAGTTACCACACGTCTAGGCTGGAAGCACATGAGTGGGCCTAGCAACTCTTCATATGACAGCACTTGAGCAAAGCCACCACCATAGAGGTGACCGGGGAGGACACGTCCCTGTGGATCGCGTGAATGGAGATGCTGTTACGTCAATCTGCACGTAGTTTATACTCTGTAACACGTAAGTTAATTTTGATCTCAGGATATTTATAAAATGCTTTACACTTGCATGCTGTCCGGTACTTTTTCATTCTTGGCTGCTCTTGGGTTTTGTGACCAATTCAGCTGTTGTAAATGTTCTCATCTTTTCAGTCTTTAAGAGTCACTCTCAGTCCTCGTCTTTTTCTGTGATTTTAGTCTGCATTTTACTGTGCAGATTCTCAAATCCCTTTCTCCTGTGCATAGTGCATAAACAATATAATAAAAACTAATACATATACTTGGAGATATTTAAGGCTTTCTCAGATAAGCCATGACAGTTAGTTACACCTAGAAAGAAAAGGAAAATCTAAAATATATTGTGAAGACACAGAACAATTTAGCTTTTGTTCTTACAGTTCTATCCGCCATCATCACCAGAGCTCTGACACGCTTGTCTGGTAGTTATGTTATCCCAGGTAACTTCAGTCCATGGAGACAAGAGGATGGAGAGGGAAGACGTAAACAAGCACAGCAGGGAAATTTAATCATTCATTACGGCATCTTGAAACTAGTCCTCACTTCTTGGATGTACACAAGTGGCTGAAGGGCAGATCTTCCTATTAACCAGGCTCCAAGTCAGCCAGCCGCACACCAGATCTGCTCTGGAAACTGTCCGTGGCATGGGCAGTGGGAGATTCGGCCTCAGCCAGGCAAGGAACATCAGCCCTCACCTCACTCGCCTCTGTGCAGCAGCAGACACAAATCCTTCCTCGCCAACCCTTCCAGGTGAGGAAATGCTCTTCTATAGAGAGGAGGTAGGTTCAAGAACACCAAAGCCACACCAGTATAATCTTTGTAGGCAGCTCTTGCAGCTCCTGAGCCAGAAGACACCACCTCAGTCATGTCCGTGCTGTCAAAGTAGCCTTTGTGTTGGACTGACCACTTTGCTGTACTTTTTCATGGAATTGTTTATCAGCACCAGAGCTGTGTGAGTTTTGTGCCTTGACAACACGTGTCCCTCCTGCCAGCACCCACGTCAGCGCCAGGCAGAGCCTCATGCAAAAACAGTGGCTATCAAAACATGTTTGATTGAATCCAAGAATCATGGAATAATTAGGTTGAAAGGACCTCTGAGGGTCATGTGGTCCAGCCTCCACCAAGCAGAGGGCAACTAGGAGGGCTAACCAGAGCAGGTTGTCCATGGCCATGACTGCCGGTCTCCTGGTTGGCTTCTTGCTATGTACTCGCTGTATTCATACAACCCTGAGCCTAAATTCCTTTTGTGACTCTAGCTTTGAGGACCTAAATGCTCAAAAGGATCATATTGACCTCCATCAGAATAATAAAACGCTGCAATCAAACTAATGTAAGCCAGACCAACTCCTCAAAAATTCCTACAGATTAAAAGAAATATTAATCAGCTATATTAAAATAAGATGTGGATTAATTGTTCCAGCTCACTGTAGTGGGTACTTGGGCATCAACTTGCGGGAATTCTGCTGAAGCCTGCAGAGGAACTAATCCACCTTTCAGCTCAACATCTGTTTTTAGCAGAGGGCAATAAGTGATACATGAGATACCTCTGAAGATAAACTAACAAATCAGTATAGATAGCAAAATATTCTTTGAGATGAAGATAATATTCAGTAGCCTCAAGGCAAGGAATGTATTTTCAGTGCTGAGAGAAATAAAAGACTACTTACAAAAAGCAATTCATGCATCTACAAAGGCCATAAAGAATATTGTGGTAGCAAGGAAGAATGTGTACTGCAAAGGTGAGCAACAAAACATACAAACTCAGTTCAGGGACATAATTAGATGAAAGACAAGAGCTGGCAATGTGATAAGTGTCTTTAAATACAGTGAGCAATGAACTGTTACACTGGAAAAATATGGAAAAAAAGCCATCTGAAACAAGTAGATGAACACGTCAGTGTTCCCTTACCCAAGGTGAATGGAGTGAAACATCTGAGCTGACAGAGAGAGCAGCATTGGGAGAACTTACTAGCACCTTCAGCCATTGACAAGCTTGGGCTCACCCTTCCTCAGCAATAATTATCCAGTTGTTGGATAATTACAGTGTTCATATCAGGCTGGTTTCACACAACATGGATGGAACAACACTCTTAGGTGGTGGTGGTGCAATCCACCACCAAAGGACCTATCTGTATTGCTTCAGTAAGTGTTTGCAGCACGAACAGTGCCAATGAACGCTGTGGATTTTACTCAAGCAGAAGATCGTGATGTTTGGAAATCAATATACTCAAGTGGCATATGTCAAGAACGTACTGATAAAATGCAAAGTTTTGAACGCCTAGAATTAGACACTTATTTTTATATAATTACTGCCTCTATGGTGATTCGATTCATTCAGCTTGTCCTCAATCAGAACTGGTTGCACTCTTTGTGGCTCAGAAAGAGCTTTCCGAAGGCGAGGCGAGCACTGGGTGTCCCACCCCGGCAGGCAGGCGCTGACCAGGATCTGAGCAGTTCACCATGGATTTGCAGCGGGAGAGGTCTCGCCATGGCACTGCAATGGCAGAGACACCTGGTGACAGGGGAATGGCAAAAAAAAAAAAAAAAAGTTGTTCCTCCACATGCAAACTTATTTGATTCAGAAAAGTTTAGATATTTTTATTGTTACTATATTATCCTAACTGACCCTTCCATCCCTAAGGATTAATCTGAAATATATTTATATAGCTGTTACTCAAGAAAGAGTATTTAATTTGAAACTCTCTTTAGCAATACAGAGAGGAATTCATTGCTGTGCCTAATCAATCCCTTTCAACACAGAATCTTATTAGCAAATCCCTTGAGGAGCAGTTCTTGTTTGTGTTGAAAAGCAAAATAAACTTCTTGTCCATTCAGTGATAATGGGTTAGTTACCTGCCACATTTTATGAAGGGCATTATCTCTAATATGTGTCATTTCAAAAAGACTGGAACATTCATTTATTTTGATAGTGAAAAATGAGTTCTAGAAAGTGATAAAGATTTGTGATTACTCTGTTGATCCGACCCTATTCCAAATTCTCCGAGTTAAGGAGAAAAAAATCTGTCTAGTTTGATGAGGAAATGAAAAGATCATACCCCGATGAATACCTAAATGAACTAAAATGAACCTAACTGAACTAAACCAGCTCAAAATTCATGTAGTTTAGACAAGAGGCCACATAGAATGGACGATGTTTTGGTTTTGCACTTTGCTAAAATATGAGATTCAGAGGCTAAATGGGACAAAATGATTTTTTATTACACCTATATCATTCCTGACTAATGTTTGATGTGTTCTTAAAGCTTCTTCTAATGCTGGGTAATCTACCATTTCCCTTGGAAATCTCTTAGAGTGCTTAACAGGTACGTACACATCATCTCATGCTCTATCCATTTTGCAGACCTGTGAAAGTTTGGAGGAAAGTGAGTTCTCTCACTTTCAGCCAAGAAGCAACCATATAATTTTCTAAGCCTCCCATCACCCCACCAGGATTGATGGGGACACAATCTACTATGTGGGTGGAGGGGGAATCCATGGAATTTGCATTTCACCCCTTAGTACAAAGGGAAAAACCTAGTACAGAAACTACTCTGCCACCCCACCCTACCCCACATTTACCAGAGAGCTATGAAGTACCTGTTCTGCTTTGGGCTTTTTATTATAGTGATGCAATTACTTTTGTCAAGAAATATAGCTCTTAACCTGATTCTAAGAAAAAATGGGCAAGGATTCCTAACAATTAATAAAATGATATTCCATTAAAAAATGTCACCAACTTTATTATACTGAAGTTGGTATTCACAGTCACTTAACTACCTACAGAATGAGAATTTCTTTAGTTGTTACTGGAATCTGCAGAGAGGCAGGACAGGAGCTTGTTGGACGACAAACGCTAAAAGTTTGGTGAAAGACTAAGCAGGGTCTTTGCAAAAGCTGAGGTTTTATCCATCCAATTAGAGGGAGGTAGCAGGAGCTAAGTCCACCTAATGAAAGCCATAACTTCAGATTCTTGTGTATTTAGGGACCCACCTGCCAACAATTTATGCTAAATTCGGGAGCCTAAACCCCCTTATGTTCTTCACTAGAGCGTGTGACTAGACCAAGGTCTGTATTCCTTGCACACATGCAGGTAAAATTCGTGTTGGTATTGACTAAAATTTTGCAGATTAATATAATGTTTGATGGGCATGTAGCAGATAAACGTTAGCTACAGGGGCTGCTCTGTCACGTCTTGCATTGATTTTTTTCCCACCTGATCTCTTCAGGGAATCCATCCATGAACTAAGATTTGAGAGCTGAAAGACGCATTCAGCTGTCAGCTTTTACCTTGGCTCGGTGTAGGCGTTGCTCCAACTCTCAATTATTCCCTAATCTAGAAGACCTATGAAGCAGGTGGACATGACCTTTGAAAATAATCCTTTTACAGAGGCTTGTGAAGATGGAATATGGAGTCGAGTTGCTTGACCTGATTTCATCAGCAAATGCTGATTCATTGAAAACATTTTGCAGAAAATACAGCAGTTTTGGTGGAACTTTCACTAGTTCACAGGCAGGAGCCTGTGGGAACTGGCTGCTTTTAGACCAGCTCACCTGACTGCTTAGAGGTAATCCACTCTCTGTTACTCCAAGACATCCCTACCCATGGCTTGCAGGCAAATTCTTCCTCCTAGTTGCAATGGCAGTAGGTACACCAAGGCTCCCACATCCCTCCCTGCATTTAATGGGTCTTTGCCATGGAGGTAAGAACTCCAGTTCCAGCCACAAGAACTACCCACCTGTGCAAACTTTCTGCAGTGTTGAGGTCTAGCTCCACCTCACCCAGCTTCCAGCACGTTGGTGAGGATCAGAGCTAGGACTACAGCTGTCCTCATCCGTACACTGAAATTGGTTAGGGGCAGGCACTTTCAAGGAGCAGCTCAGGCCACCTAAGGTCTGAATCTGTCCGTGGAAGCATCAGTTCTCTCCATTTATTGTACAACATGACTGCGCTCTGAAACAAGGCACAGCTCCAGGTACTTGAACATAAGTGTTGTGAACTGAGACCAAATAAACTTCAGTGAGAACTGCCCCTTGGGAGATCCCTCTAATGACAATTTTGCTAACAGCTTTCTTGGTATCGTCTGATTATTTTAACACTTTCTATGTAGAGTCTCATCCTAAATTCTTATAATAAATGACTTGTAACTTGTGTGACCTTTCATACCAATATATTACCAGTGATGCTATTAATGATACTTTATAGGCAAGGAGAGATTTACCATATTAGGCTGCCTGTAGAATTAAGTGCAATGTGCTTCAGTCCAAGTAAATGGCAAGACTGGACCCAAATTATACCCACATACACATATAATATACAAGAAATCCTAAATTCATTTGCATACCTTCAAGGAAGCTGAACCTTGCAATGATTAAACTGCAATAAACCAGCAATTACTGTGCATGCCACTCCTTGGAGAGGGGAAAAAGTCTTGGCTGTAAGAACCATTTAAAAGCAAAATAGATCAGTTGCTAAGTAGTTGCCAAGATCTGAGCCTGAAATCAAACCCCTTTAAATGCTAAGTACGAGAAATAAAGCATTGTAATTATTTACACAATACTTGTGTTAGGCTTGCCCTTGCTGCTTTGTTACTGAAAATGAGAATGAAGTGAAAATCTGTATCCTGACTCGAATGCTTTGTGGCAGTATGAATCCCTGAAAACTGGGCTGTCACTGCGTACCCCACAGCTGAATCGCTGGCTGGGGGGCTCTGAAGGGTGCACAGAGCCACCAAGCTTGTAACGCACATGTCTTCAGGCAGGCACCCCAAATTCCGTAGTGTGACTCTCCCTGACTTTTACGTGCGTGTTTGATGAGCTGCCCGTGCTGCACTTCCCTCCCTCTCCCCTTCTTCTCTCCAAGAGGATATCAAGGTTGTGAAAGAGCAGAACATGAATAGTCAGCTAATCAAATCAGCGAACGCCGAAAAGGTCAAAGCTGTTGCGGGAGAGTGTTGACTTTCACCAGCTGTCACGAAAGGGAACTGCGGCGTCTGAACACTGTGCAGAAAATTCAACCCAAATTTGAAAGGGAAATACCAATTGCCTCTCTACTCTGGGTGCTGAACTAGCAAGGGCAGCAAGCGAGAGCCTCGCTGATCACACCTTCACAGCTCTTTATTCCATCTTTCGAAAGCCCAGGGCCCAGATCCTTTGTTGCTGACATATTGCTGCACACCAGCAGACTTCCAGTAACTAACTGGGGTGATCCTTGTTGGCACCAGCGAAGGCACAGCCTGCTGTTCTGCCTCCAGACCCCGGTCCCATTACCCAGCTACTCACTGAAACAATTCAGGGAGTGCCATATGGAATTTACTTATTGGTGCCGTTTATTTTCCCCAGCACAGACATAATTCTCAGAAACTACTTTGTGTGGAGCTGGGGAATGAGTATTTGCCACAACGGACAGAAGACGGGAGTGAGGGCTTGTGTATTTTTAGCTAACACATTATCCCTGGCATTCCTTTGGAGTAGACCCTGTTGTTAAAGCCTCTGTTCATCCCTCCAGCTTCCCTGTTTAAATACAGTCTGCCATTTCTCACCTGCTCCTCTCTCGGCCGGTGGTTAGTCACTTAATCACTTGATTAGCAAGGAATACATGGGAAAAAGAAACAGACTGGCAAAAATCTGAACTTCTCCAGTAGCTGGCGATCAAAGGGTGGAAAAGTTGATGTATCTTGAAATCCGCTGGCAATAGTGTTAAATGAAAGCCACCAGGAAGCCATCATTGGTTTTGTTGTTATTGTTTTAATAAAAGACTAGATGATTGACTTCTCTGTCTACATGAAGCAATAACTTACACTGGAAGGCTCCACCCCGACGCAGCTGATGGCACCCGATGCAGTTTAGCTGAACAGTTTAGCCTAAACTAAGCTGGAGAGAAACAGTTTAGTCTGAGCAGCTTTGGAATTAGGCTGTTCATCACATTGTGTGTCCTGTTTCAAAGCAAGTGAAATGGTTATTTCTGTTGGGCAAAACGAGTGGGCCTCCCCTTTGCCTAAACAGTTACCCGATGATGAATAACGCATGTGTGTTTCTCTTAATAGACATTTCTTAATAACCAGTCTAATACAGTATCCATGACTGATATTCAGAAATATTTGAGCACTGGAAAAGAAAAATTATTCAAAAATATATATTTATCTCCAAACTGAAAAATACAGACCACTTCTGTATGATGCTTTCCTTTGAAAACAGGGAAGCTTCTGAATTTCACTGAAATCAGGCCTGTTTCTGGATAAATTCTGGTTTCCCCGACATTCTTTTAATTCTAGCTTAGACCATTGAAGACAACTTGATCCGGGGTCAGTGTCAGACAGAAGATGTACAGAAATGGTAGCAAGCCCCTGCATTTTGAGTAGCCTGGTCGTCTTCATGCATCCCATTGCAATTGTTTTGCGCGCTCCCTGTTCTTGCAGCCATCTGCTTTGGACCAGGAGGGCAGAACCCCCCTGTCCCGGAGCCGATGCCAGCACCCCTCTCGGGATGCCTGCCGGCTGGGACTTAGGCACAACACAGCCGCATCTCCCCGCCTCGTGAGCTGGGGACGTCACTACCCTTAGACATTAACTAATCCCAGAAGCAGATGCTTCCTGGTCTTGCCCTTCTTGGCCTAATCTGTTTAATAACGTTTAAGGTTTATGCAGTTCCAATGCTTTGCAATACTGCAGAGATGCACCAGTTTGAGTCGTACCAGCCTCCTCGCAGCCCGCCCGGCCACACGCTGCCTCCAGCTTGGCTCAGCGATGTTCCTTCTCCAGTCCAGCTGCGTGCTGCTGGGGAAAAGGAGAGAAGCACTATCCATGTTGCAGAACAGATAAATTCTGAAACGTTAAAACTTGTTTCCCTGTACCTATGAGTAGGAAAATTTTCAACATTTTAACATGTACTGTGCTCAATTATTAAAAAAATCTTCCTGAGCTGGTATTAGAGATCTTTTTCTCAGCAAAGATAACCGTATTGAAACACATTTCATACCGTTGACACTCTGGTCCTCAGGCTAGTTTCATTTACACTGCTGTCAAGCAGTAGTGATGCTATTGAAATCAGTATCAGCTTCAGGCCTAAGTAGTGAGGCAGAGGAAAGGTAATGCGTTATTCTAAGATAAACAGCAAATTAGGAGTAAGCAATAATCCTGACAGCCCTGTAAATCCTGAGTCTTGGTTTAGATTCATCACACTTCTAGCAGGATCCCTCCATGTATCATCCAAGATCATTATTGTCTCTGTCCAGACGATGAAATCCTGTAAATCTGAGTGTAAAATGCTTTGCTTTCCCATTTATTGCTTTTTCCGGAATATTATTTTGTGCACCTGGGGAGAAAACAGCTGCTTTTCCTTTGCTTTCTTTTCTTAAAGGGATGCAGGTAAACAGAGAGCAGGATAAATATATATAAATGTTTGTTGAATTTTATCAGACAAGCAATTCCCTTCAAGGGCATAAAAGATTTCCTCCTGTAGATGGTATTACCTCTTTTGTTGGAGGTATGCAAGAAAGGATGAGAAACTTGCTAAAACCTCCTCATCCCCAATAAGCTAATGCTTGCAAATGCAGGAGCTGCCTAGGGTAAACTGGCAGGGTGTGCTATAGGCACCTGAGTTAACTTCAAATAATTGGGCTGGGGCACAGCTGCTACGGCCAGGCACTCAGGCTATTTATCTCAGAGGAGACACCACCACGGGTAGTTTCTCTTGAGCCTGGGAGAACTTATTAGGGTTCCTCTGCTGCAAGCTACAGCTCAGGTATGTTGGTAAGATGGATCTGGAGATCCCAAATCCCTGGGGTTTCCAGCCGGGTGCCCCCAGGTTCTGGCTGTGCTGCTCCGGTCTCTGCTGCAGACCGGGAGCACGTTCCCGAGGAGGGCTGGCAGCAGGTGGGAGACTCCATGCCTGCTTTCCAACAGAGGGGTGTGTGCCTTCTGTAAGAACATGTGAATTTTGTTAAATTGGTGACTTTGAACAGAGAAAACTCTCTGTTGAAAGGCTTTGGGCTTCTGGAACAGGCTATGGCTCTTCTTGATCACTCCCACAGCTTTCTCCTTGTGCTGCTCTAATATGTATCTTGCTGCAGGTGATAAAGCTCTCCAGTTTAAAAAAAAAAAAAAAATTGTGTATCATATTCTGTTCTGCATGGCATTAATGTGAGTGTAAGAAAATAACAGGGCTTGCTCTCGATTTGCATATGCTAAAATAGTGGAAGATTTTTAGTGGTGTTTTCCTTTAATTACTATTTTTCAGCCTTATTAAAAACCTAGTTTTAAATAAAGCCTGTATACTGTTTTCCCCAAGCTGGTGTGATCACAAAATGTCTGTCCCAGGCTACCCGCTCTCCCGTGCTTTTGAGGTGGGAGTTTTTATCTGACAGCATGTGAATAATGCTGAGGAACAGAGTGGCTCATCACAGCCCGTTAGCTCGCACTAAAATTTTTCTCTACCAACAGCTTTTTGACTAAGCTGTGGCTTGAATTTAAAACAGTCCAGTGACTGTGCTGTTTGCTTTGCTGAGATGGTTTTATTAGTGCCGCAGGGTAAAGGGTAGGATCTTTACAGGAGTTTTTGCCATTGATTCAGTGTGAGCAGAGTTTGCGGGGGGACAAGTGCTTCTGAAATCCCTCATCTGCTATTCGGACTTGGAAAGTTCAGGGGCATCACGCTCAGGCAGCTCAGATTACTAAAGCTTTTGGTTTCTATCCTTTACGAAATGTAACATCCATCAAAATGGACAATGTTTCATTGTAATGAAGGATGTTTGCAAAGAATGTAAAGAAAGATGCTTGGACCTCTGTGTTTTGGCATCACTTATTTCGAAAAACAAGCACTAATATCCTTCTGACTCATTAAAAAAAAAAAAAAAAAAAACCAAAATATAAAACCTCACCAAAACCCAAGAACAACAGCACTAGCAGTCTACCAACATGGCTTAGAAGTAGAATTTCTTACAAAAAAAAAAAAACAACCCTACTGATTGATTTGGCTAATTGGCAAAAATACCTTGTCTACTCACCTTGTGCTGTAGCACTTCCAAGCAGCTCCACCTTTCCCTGGCTCTCTCCTACCCTGAAGAGCCCTCGGGGGACAGATGTCACCGCACAGCCCCGCATCTGGGGGCTCTCCTGGAACACGAGTTGAGCTCTTGACACTGGTCCCTGTTATCCTTCTCTTTCTTTTGCCTGTATGATGAGATGACTGGTGGGACTGGAAAGCAAGCTAGCCAGTAGCGGGACACAGATGAGGCTGGGTTTTTTTCCCAGGAGAAGGCTTGATCCCTCTGATGGTTCCCACAAGCCCTCCCTTTTCCTCTGGCATTATTATCCTGGCAGCATCTGCATGGGCAGATGTGTTCCTTCCTGTGGAATCCTTCCACAATTTTGTGATTTAGTGATGCGAAAAGTGAAAATGCTTGAACCAAATTATTATAGTTACGTTTGCAATATTTTCCTATTAAAAATAACTTCCTCTCTGGAACATTATCTGGAGTGGGGAGGGAAGGAAGGAACATGGCTCTGGGTGTAACCCAGGGGATGAGGGGTTTCCACCACAAGATGAGCGGAGCTGTGCTCCCCCTTCTGCCATGGCCCTTCTCTCCGAGCCCAGCCCAGGGATGAGGCTCTCCTCATACCACAGCCCCCTTTCTGTAAAGGGGGTTGAAGAAGATTCCTGCCTCTGTTTAATAATAATTAAAAAAAAAAAAAAAAAAAAAAAAGCTTGAATCTAAACTAGATGTGTAAATTGTGCAAGTTAGCATTCTTGTTCCCCACTGTGTGCTAGGGTACCAGTATCACAGGCTTAAATACCCACAGTAATAGAAAATGATGTGTATACACGCCATGCATCTAATTCTAGCGATTCCTGTTCTATGGTAGCCAGAGAGATGAGATTTGTGGAGAAAGCTTACAAAGTCAACATGGTATTGCTATGCTAATTAATTTTAATTGAGCCCAAATAAACCTCTCCCTTCTTTTTCCAAAAAAAAGAAATTTATGTTTCTCTTCCCTCAATATCTCCTACAGAACCTCAATGGAAATATTTCTTTACATGCATTTTTTTCCTATGTGTGCAAAGGATTTACGAAAGGAAGAAGGTTCCTCAAATTGTCATGCAGAGGAAGCTTTTCTTCACCCTTTCCTGGGCACAGTCCTGTTCTCCTGAGAGCTGCAATAATTCTAACGCTAAAGTGGCAACTCACATTTCTGAAGCGACATGTCTTTTTTTCCTGCCAAATTAGCATTTTCTTCCATTACTGCACCTCTCAAGAAGAATGTTTATAATCGGCTTTTCCGGGTCTGCTCATCCAACAGCAATACAGAGACTTGTACAGCAGCTGGTGCTCAATGATTATTCATGCGTCTGGAAAGGTGACTGTCACACAGGCGTCCTCACCGGTGTTTTTAAAGAACTCCTGTCCGTCACACATATGGTTGAACTCAAACTGGACACTCTATCATGGGGGCAAACGAGTGTGCATGTTTTTCCCCCACCCTGGATGGGTGAGTGCCACAGCAGTGCCCAATGCCACTGCACAGGCGGTGGCCCAGTCTCTCTTTATTTCTACTTTGTATAATGTAATCAGTTGGGTCAAACTGGAGCTTATTGAAATCGGTGGGGTTATTACTGCTGAGTTTTTGATGGGATCACAATTAAACTGAACTCCAGCTTCAGGATTCCCTTGTTAATTTTGGCCTGTTATAAAAACAGAGAGATGCTGGATAATTAAAGAAAAATAACTATTTGTCTTTTAAATGTGGACCTGTGCAGAGTTGTCTTGAGGAGGAGTGACAAAGCAGAGCCCATCTCAGGACCCTGCAGATCTAACTCATTTCAAGGCTTAGGTCAGTACTCTGTAACTCTCTTTTGGCGATTAACCTACGTAAGAGGCTACAGGACACTGTTTCACAAGCATTTCTTTAGGTAATAAAACCAGTTTAAGGAGATGAAGACCTTTTGCCCTCCATGTTGTTCCCTTTCTCACAGTGCCCAGTAGCAGCACCATCATCAGATAAACAGGATTGGGGAGCTATCAACACAAGATCAGTTTTGACCCAAGAAAACTGATTATTGGTATTCCAGATCTGTTTAGCGGTCCAGGTCCGCCTGTGTCTGTGCAAATGTTTGAGCTCCCAAACAGTTAGCCCTCTGCTAGTGACTACCCTCTCCCGATGACCGTCTCTAACGCGGATGCTCGTTCAGGCACCAGATTCCCCAGGCAGCGCATTTCCAGAGAGCTGCTGCAGAGCCAGGGCTGCGCCCAGTGCCGGGCAGCGTGGGGGAGCAATGGGTTTCCCTGTAGAGCTGGGCTGGAAAATGCCACTAGGTTTTAAAGTAATTTTAAAAGTGCTGTTCAGTGAAGAGAAACATTGAAGCCTTGTAAAACTGCCACGATTTGGGTTAGCAAATGAGCCTCTCCGCTTAGGAGGGATGATATGCAGAAGTAAGTGCTTTATCTGTTGTATTTCAGGATGCAATCAGCCTGGTTCACAGAGATCCTTATTGCAGCCTGGGACTGCTACAGACCACTGCAATCCAAATAATCACCACCAGTAGTAAGGGCCTGGGGAATCAGTCTGTTCATGGAAAAACAAGCTCCTCTGAGATTGAAGATGGAGAAAAAGCAATGCGCCGTTTAGCTGGAAAAAGCAAAGCACAGTTTATTGGAAGAACTGTAAAACAGGGATGTTTTGATCTAGGAGAAAAGCAGTAAGGTACGTGTAGGCAAGAGCCCAGAGTGAGGCCCAGCTGACTCTGCTCGGAGTCCTGGCACGGACCCTTTGCATTGCACTAAGACCCGTGCCTGCTGCCCCTGCACCCCTCGCTCCCCCCGCGCGCTCCTGCCCTCCCGGGCACAGCAGCTCTGCGGAGACAGGACTGCACCCCGGGCCCTGTGTCCCCGGGGGTCTGATAGCAGCTCTGCGGAGACAGGACTGCACCCCGGCCCCTGTGTCCCCGGGGGTCTGGTACGGGTCAGTGAGGGTTTGGGACCTCTAACGGCAGACAGCCCTTGTTCTCATGGGGTGGGAGGAACGGCAGCTTCGCTCCCCGGGGGTGTAGGGCATAAGCCGTGTCTTTGATCCGTTGTTATGTCTGTGCAGGATACAGAAAGAAAGCGGGTGAAAAAGCAATTTTATACACATGCCCAGGCTTTGGGGAAAAAAAAAAAAAAACACCATTGCATTTTGGGTTTATTCAAATAAACCAAAACCTCTGAAATAAATGTAAGGTTCCAAAATTCACTTGGCATGATTAATGCTTTTGAATATTTACTTTTAACTTTCCAAGAAATGAGAATCTTTAGTTTCCTGTTAGATAGCTGTTGCTCGATAAAAGATTCTGAAATTGGATGTTACAGGTCATGGAATTGTATTTATATACCCATTTCATGCTTCAGAAAATCAGCTTCTTAAAATGTAATACTTGATTACAGAAAAATTCTGCCTATCAAAATAAATAAATAAAATGGTTGCTGTTCCTTCTCCTGTCAGAGGGAGGACGCGGCGGCCGAGGTGAGCATAAGAAGTATCATCAACATGCCAGCTGCTTTAATGAAGTTGTTGTGCTTACTCTTTTTAAAAACAAGCGGCAAATTCTGTTTATCAGAAAATTAGTTCCCTAGTATATAATAAAGCAGGCGCCCAGGAATGGCTGGGAACCAGCCAGAGGAGTTCAAAGTGTGTTTTTTCTGGATGGGATGATGCTAATGGGTGATTTTTAGTTTGCCCTCGCTTCCGGAGCTGCGATAAACTGTTACGGTGGTTCCCGGGCTGAGCCTCTCGGGCTGGCGTTACGGACGGTGCAGTGCTTGTGAAAGCACCGTGCCGGAGCGGTGGTGAGAAACTCTCGTTAAAGAAAATGGCCCAGGCTCATTTCTTCCCCTCCTGTGGTCCTTCCTTGCCTCTTTCTTTAGGAAAATCCCCCTCAAGGAGGTCTTAGAAGATACTGTTTAACATTACATATTGCTAATTTAACTGTGATTTGAGAGCCTGAGCTAGCAAAAAGCTTTGTTTGTTGGGTTTTTAACCTCTATTAATTACAAACATGTAGTCACCTTTCTTAGGGCCTGAGGT
Source organism: Fulmarus glacialis (assembly GCF_000690835.1). Lineage (NCBI taxonomy): Eukaryota > Metazoa > Chordata > Aves > Procellariiformes > Procellariidae > Fulmarus > Fulmarus glacialis. The sequence goes on along the minus strand of NW_009227387.1, from coordinate 42,628 downwards.
ACACAGATGGTTATAGATCAGTGTAATATTTACACTTCTTCATTTAATCAGACTTTATATGGACTCTTTCCTAATTTTGTGCCTTCATAATCCTGAAACTTAATTTTAAGTAAAAATATCAGACTACATGGCTGTTTCTAGATCAAAAGACACTAGGGGCAAAAGAATGCTTCTTTTGAAAAAAATTATATTCTTTCCTTTAGGAATTACCTTAGTAAACGTCTTTGGAAATGGTTACGTATGGAGGCCTCAAAGGGAGGTAAAAATGGTAAACTTTATGTTGATTTTGTATTTTAACACAAATATTTTATTGTGTATGGATGAGGAAGAACCATGTATGAAGAACATGGCTCATCTGCTCTAAAAAAGAGGTTGGACCCAGAAAGATGCTCTTGCATCACACAGAATTACTAATGCAATCAGTATCTCCCAGACTCACCTTTCAGCCTGATTCTGGAGGCACAATAAACTCAGAAAGTAAGATTTTTGTCTTTTTATTTTTTCTCTGACAGCAGTTTGAAATTCTCAGCACTATTTAGCATTGGTAAATGAAGTTTTCCTGGCCGGCGTGTCCTGCATTCTGCTGCGCTGGAGGCTTTGCTTGCCTGGGGGTGCGGGTGCTACCTTTTATCAAAGGCAATGTCGCACCGCGTCACGTCCCTGGGTTCGGAGCGTACTTCTGAACGTGGCAGGAGAGGATGACGCTACTTTTTGTAGCAAAGCAGCTAGAAATAGAGGGGGCTACCACCCAAAGCACTTGTGAGGTCTTGCGTGCAGGCAAACTGCCTCAATTTACAGGTATTTTCTTCCTGAACAAAAGGAGTGAGTTTGCAGCCTGGTGCTACAAGCACAGCAAAAATTACCAGGAGGCAAAGATTACCAACTGGTATGAGTAGGCAATTATCTATAAAGTTCCAGTAGCAATGTGGGAACTCAGCATTTAAAGCAAAAAAGGGATGTGATTTCAGACTGCCCATGTTGTCAACTCAGCTTTTGATTTGCAGAACTTGCATGACGGTTGGATTTTTAATATGAGAAGTTTCATATTAAAATGAAACTATGAGAATTTTCACATTAAAATAAAAATATGAGAAGTTTCATATTTCTTTTAATGTTCCTTTCTCTTCTGAAAATGTTAAAGGATCCAAAGAAAAATGATGCCATGCAGTGTTGGAAGAGGGAAAAAAGAAAGACTTTCATATCTACTTGGATTACACATACAATCATACTATTCAATCTCTATCTCGCCATATAACTTCATCACCACTTCATCTTTCCTCAAAAAGATGATCTGCCATCTCTTATACTGATGAATTGAAAATCAGTTAAAAAAAAAAAAAGCAAAAACCAGGGAGGGATATACCAAAGATGTTCAGAATATGAAACTAAGTGCTGTAATATTGAATGCTTTGCAAGAATCTTTCCTGTAACTTTAGGATCTTGAACTTATGAGAATTCCTCTCCATTTATGTAACGGTCTGGCTAATTTTTCCCTCCCTGAACCTTTTTCCCGGTGTCCGTCTGTACGTTAAGGTTGTAATCTAAATTTGACTGGGCAAGCTGTTTAAGTTATGGTAGCGAAGC